>NW_006199406.1:106196-122593 GCF_000334495.1 Tupaia belangeri chinensis
AAAGCCCCAGCCGGGTGCGACCACAATGCCGGCAGCCTTGGGAGCTAACTCTGCACCGGGAGCTGCGTGAACTCAGGCAGGGCGGCCACAGTAACCCCGCTGGGACTCCCACGGCTGAAAAACATTGACACTGTTTGAGGAGGTCATCCCATGCCAGAGTTCACGGCTCAGACCCAGGGAGAGAGATTGCCCCACACCCTGGGTCACAGCTCAGGCCCAGGGAGACCATGGCACACAGTTATCCTTCCAGAGAGGGCTGGCCTGCTCCCACTGCACTGGGAGGGTGATGGCGACCGCACCATGGCTTCACGTAGGCACAGACGGCCTAACTCCTCACGCGGCCCAACCCAGAGTCAACCTTACCGGGTAATGGCATCTCAGGGAAGCTCCTGGGCTGGACAGCACCAGCTCTCTGCACGATCCAAGTTAATGAGCAATTGCAGCTTTGCACAACTGACTGTATATGATGGGACACCACAGATTCAAAAACATTCTGAACAGCTAAGAGCAGGATGTAATGGAAAGCAAGGTACGTCTTCACGATACCAGCAGCCTGAGAGACGGAGACGATTCTACAAACACCAGTTGTTACGATAGCTTTCACAGGAGGGTGTGCAGGGATGCGAACACCAAACTTCCAGGGAGACGGGGTTTAAAACTATAAACACTGCTAAGAGGAACTTGCTGTAACCCCAGTACCTGAAGCATGATCACTTCTCACTACCCATGAGTGGGCTTATTAGGTGGTTTTCCGGAATGTTCTCTGCTGCTTTCTAAGGACCCATGACTGTTGCCTTGCCATTATTCTCCCTGGTCTAGAATAAGGTGATCAAAGCACACATCTACAAGCTTCGCAGAGTCCTAGGACCAGGGAGTTGATTGCGTTTAAGATAATAGTTCCCCTAACTATTGATCTACAGCCTACGGGGATGAAGAGGATCAACTTTACAAAACGATGTCTGTGGCTGCTGAAGAGAAAATTTTCATTATTGTATTCTTTATGGTCTGACATTAAATACATTACATTTTATTGAATAGTGAATATTTAGGAACTTGTCTCTCTCAGCTGGTTCCTTGACATTTCATTGCATGTTTCTGGCAGACTCTCTGTGTGGTTAACTTACAATGTTTCTGGCGGACTCTCTGCATGGTTAACTTACAATGTTTCTGGCGGACTCTGCATGGTTAACTCACAGTGTTTCTGGCAGACTCTCTGCCTGGTTAATTTACAATATTTCCGGCGGACTCTCTGGAGGTTAACTTACAATGTTTCTGGCAGACTCTCTGTGTGGTTAACTTATAATGTTTCTGGCAGACTCTCTGTGTGGTTAACTTACAATGTTTCCTTTCCCTCCTTTTGTTCCCCCTCATAAGAGATGTCTGTGTGAAGCGGAGCATGGGCCTATAACCTTTCCCTGCTCTCCCCGTCCTACACTGTAAAGTGGAGGACCCTAGGACAGAGGGTGCGACGTCCCGTCCAGCTCTCGCTGGTGACTGCCAGCAGGTGGAACGGAAGCAGCACTGTGTAGTCTCTGCTGGGAGGCCCTCACAGCAGCGGCCCCTTCTCACTCAGGTCTCTCTCACATTCCCCTTCATCAGGCGGGTTTTCCAGACCTCCCTTTTTGGATGTTTCTCCTGAGCACTCCTCGCCCCGACAAGGTTGTCGTGTTTTTATTTTCTCCTCTCCGACTGCCACCTCAGCGGCCCAAGTGCAGGCGTCTCTACTGCGCGCTGTTGGGTCGCAGCACCAGAAGGGCGCTGTGGGCAGTGGGCGTCTAGGTACTGTTGTTGCTGCAGCTTCGACAAATTCATCTGCCTTATCTGAGTGTCGGCTGCCTTAATTCTTGCAGCGCCTAAGATAAGGGGGAAGCTGAACCTAAGTGAGCCTGGTGGGCTTATCTGAATACAGAACAGGTGTGTGCATGCCTGCACCATCTTATGCAGCAGGAACGAAAAGACCTGTGTCCTAGGGACGCCAGCTGGGAGCAAAGAAAGGAGTCTCACGTGAGCACCGGGCGTGCACAGCTTTCAGCAGGCCTCATTAAACGTGCTTAGTGAAGTTAACATGGAAACTGTGCATTACTATTTAATCATTTGCCAGGTTAATAAGACCTCCCCGAAGGCCTACATATGCTGAGAAGGGGATTTAAAAACCACAGAGCGACAGGTTCCTAGCTCAGTCTCAGTTAGAGGAGTTAAACGACAGCACGAGTTAGAGGGTGCAGCTCTCCTGAGTTGGTGGGAGGGAGGCTGAGCTGCTTCATTCCTTCCAGGTGAGCCTTCTCTTCAGCTCCACCTCAGAGGACCGAGTGCTGCTTTCCTTGGTGGGACCTGCAGGTCTCACTGGCATGTGGGCTGCAATGACTGTACCAAGAAGAGTATCCAGACAGCCTGAGGGAGTCGCTGCTGTAGATGAGTGGACATAGGCAGGAGAGAGGAGGAGAGCTGCATGGGTTGTTTTCTAACTCAAAGGGAGCACTACCTTCCAGAAAAGTTGCCTTGTCATTTATCTCATTGACCCTGCCATGGCTGAGTGCACGTTCACCCTGCAGGCAATTCCAAAGGGACTCGACATTTACGAAACATACTTAGACACAGTTTCTTACCTTGTAGGATCTCTCTCTCTCTCTATATATATATATATATATATAAAATACACATATATAAATAATTTTAATTTAATTTTATTTATCTATTCTTTTTTTGTTTTAATTTGACCAGAGAGAGACAGGGAGACAGAGAGAGGGGAAAGCAAGCTGCCAGGGCCAGACTTCGAACCGCAGTCAGCCATGTGGAAGTCTAGTGCCCTTAACCACCACACCACCTGCCAGCCCCAGTACATATGCACTTCTAAAGAGGGATTTTTGCTACAGCCTGCATACACTTACCAGAGAGACAGAGAGAGAGACAGACAGAAAGCGAGAAATCACCCCCCAGGCACATGTGCGTGTGTGCCCAAGATCCTGAGAGTAGAATGGAGAAGAGATTGCAGTATGGCCGTCACCCCTGGGTGGTTCTCGCTTTTTCCTGTCTCTCTAGCGATTGCATGTACCCTGTAGCAAAACTCTCCCTTAGAAAGAAAGAAGGAAACGTGCTACTTCTCAGTGTGGTGTTATTTCTCCCATCTTCACGATTCGTAGGCGCAGCCAGGGCCTCGATTCAATGGCTGCTGATTCCAGTGCCACTAGGGGCCAGGGTTGTGCGCTAATTCCTGTTAATTCATGTCCATGGACACAAGTCTGAGGGCCTACTGGGTGCCAGGGGAGGAACGAGTTACTAGTTTTATAACACATGACATAATCCCAGTCCCTGTGGAGTACTGTCTGAGGCACAAAGACCTCAAGGCTTTCACTGAGACGCCTGTAGACTGTTAAGTAAAGGCAAGGAAAATGAATACCCTGGAGTTCAAACACAGTAACGGTCAGTACAGCCTGAGCGCATCAAAGGCTTCTTGAGGGACACCATCCTTTCTCGGGGCCTTGAAGGCAAACAGGACTTCGGGAAGAGTGAATGCCTTACCTCCCAACTGGTTCTTCTGTTCCCTCTCAGACTGACCTTTCCTGAATGACCTTTCTTGCTACACGTCCATATATGCTCTTGGCACAATCTAAGAAAATCTAAATAACGTTTTCTAATAGTTTGGATCATGGTCTGCCCCCCAGAGCTTCATGTCTGGGAGACTGGCCTTGGTGGGCAGTGACTGTATATCCCCGAGAAGCCCACCTGTTGGGACTCTGCCCCATGAAGGTGTGAAGTGAGAACGACATTCCTTCACGGTGCCCCAGGGTGAGGCTTGGGGTGTGGTGACGTCATCAGGGTGAGGCCTCCGTGGCTGGGTCATGGCCAAGAGAGTCACCCGGGTACGGAGCTAAGCGCTCTGCCTGCGCCGTGCTGTGAGGCCCTGAGACCTTCCAGCCACAGCACTGGGGGATTAAACCCTAGCTCTTTACAGCTCTTCACTCGCCTCAGGTTTTTCTGCTAGCAACCCAAGAACAGACTACGACAGAAGCCTACCCAGCACCCTGTCTGATGAACCACTCTTTCACACATGTGCCCTTTTCACTCCTTCAAGGGACTCTGAAGACAAGGCGTCCTTGGGTTCACTAGTAGGAAGTGGGTGGTGAATGGCAGCTGCGTGCTCAGGCCTCTGCTGTGAGTGGTACCCGCTGACTTTCCCTTCTTGCCGGGGCTGTCGGGAAGCCGAGAGGCGCATACGGCGACTGCACCAAAACGCAGGCTTCGCCCCACCTCTGCCTCTCTGCCATCTGCCGCCTGTGCCCCCTTCAGGCTGAGCCCCACTACCTACAGATGGGAAGGACGGGGCGTCTCCGCAGCTTCTGAAAATCTCACGCGGAAGCAGCAGACTCGGAGTAAATAAGGGATCCAATGCTGAACCACAACCCACGAGACAGGCCAAATGCCTGCTCAGAGCAAATGAAGAGCCCCTCAAGCACATTCCAAAAGCAGTCCGAGATCTATTCCGCGGGAACATTTTGTGAGGACAGTTTTCGTCTCTCCTGGGCACTACAGGAGGTCAAACTGAGTTCAAATGCAAGGTCGAGATTTCTTTCGAATTGTATTTTAATTAGGAAAAAAAAAAAACACTTTTCTTTCAACCTGATCAGAACTCCTATAAAATTAGAATTTTAGGAGTAGCTTTCAATAGAAAGAAACAAACACCAGAAGAATTAGTTTAAGTCACTGACTTAAAACAAGCAACCTCTGGCAGATGTTCGGGAATCTTTAAAGACACAGCCAAATCACTCAGGCCGTGCGTTCCCTGCAAGTCTAAACCCACTGCCATCGCTGTTCAGATGGATGGCTCTCTCCAGACTCTGGTAACCGGGCCACAGAAATTACCCCAGACATATTGAAAATAGCTAACAATAAATTTAATATTGGATACAAAAATGATTTTTAAGTATTAGCCCCTGGGTAACTTCAAGCCTGGTGCATTATCACACACCTCATTATTCCTTAAATATCACAGCTAAAGTTTTACTGAAAATTGATGGGGCTGGCTCCACAGCTAGGCAGAGAAACCAATATTATGTCGTATGGTTTAAGAGAAGAGCTGCCTTCTTAAAAATATGAGCCCCATGTTTTAATTCCCTCACTGCCATTTTGTTCGTTTGAGTCTTTACGGAAGAAACGGCGTGCTATCACAGAATGCACGCGAGCTGGGAGATGGCTCTGCTTGGAGTAAGACTGCCATTCCACCAAGGAGGAGGCCCTCAGTTCACCCGTAAAAGAAAGAGTGCTGATCTGTGTGGGGGGTTCCTTCCAGACCTGATACCACGGAGGGTAACCCTGTAATGTCAGACCCCTGACCCCTACATGGGTAAGGGTTTCCTCGAGGCTCCCCCATTGGAAGGGAGTCCTGCTCGAGCATTGCACTCAAGGACAGCGCCAGCCACACCCTCACACCTGAGCACGGGCTGGCACCGGGGCTGCAGCACTCCCCAGGCTGTGGCAGGAGCCATGCTGTCAGCTGCAAGAGCTGAGGTATTGACCATCGTCTATCGATCATCTGGCCGAGAACCAGCCTGAAAGGATCTTGGGGAAGACAAGAAAATGACAAGCCTGACTCAAGTAAGAGTGGGAGAATGAAATGAATGATCGAGACCACTGAAGTGCCCTCTTCTGGAACGGGAGCACGCAGATCACTTCTCGGCCTGTGCTGATCCAGTAATATGATCGACATGTGCAGGAGGGTGAAATGGGGGATGCATCCACCCCCCGTCCAATCACAGCCCTGGGTTTAAAGAGGGGGTGCTGAAGCCAAGCATCGCGAGGAACACACCCTTTAGCCAGGGATAGAACCTGGAGAGCCTCTGGGGTGGAATTTTCTAAGGAGAGCTTAGAAAATGTCCCACACGTGGAACTGGATGCTGGGTATGCCAACGGGACCTAGGACGTCCCACTGTACGCTCTTTGTGTCTGTGGATGGCTTTGCTCTTTGTGTCTTGTGTTCTTCAGTTTCCTATATATCAACTTTTTAAAAAAATAAACATTATTTTTAAAATCTGGGGAAAAAAAAGTAAAAAACCCATACGATACTGTTTTACTCAGGTGAAATAGTTTCTGTGAGTATCAGAGTCCACACTAAGAAGCCGTAGACGGACAGACCAGGGGCCGTCTTAGCGCCAGCGCTGTGGCTTTGGCGAACTCCAGTCATCCGTTCACTGAATCGGCCCTCATGAAACACCTACTGTGTGCCAGGCACCAACGTCCACCCTGACTGAGACACCGCTCTGCAGACGAAGCCTGCACGTTAGCCAGGCATAGACTCTGCGGTTCCGTGGGAACAGTGGCAGCGAAGCAGGAGGGCCTTCCGCCACGCCTCACCTCTCCTGCTCGCTCCTGCTCTGCTCTCTCCTGCTCCGAGAGGGGACAGAAAGCGTCTGTCTAGATAAGCATCTAGGTACCAGCTCTAACAGACGCGGGTCCGGCTGCTGGTAACAGAGCACAGAATGACCAGGGGCAGCAGGGCAGCGGGAGCGAGGGCGACGCTGGAGACCACTTCACGGCAAGGGGACGGGAGAACCTTTGTGAAGAAAGGGACACAGGACTCCTCTCTGACAGACCTGAGTGCATCTCAGGAGATAAAGATGAGGCTGAGAACTTCGGGGTCGGAGCGGGCCTCACAGGTGCAAGGGCGAGGAGATGGAAGTGCTTAGCGCAAAAGGCAGGGTGAGGGTGGAGCACCCCACACCACTGGCCATGCAGAGGAGGGCGAAAATGATGGCCCAATTTGATCAAGAGGGGTTAGCAAATTCTGGGATTAAACTGACATCGGAGATCTGTTTGGCTGAGACAAGATGGGGCCTGGGCCCTCCCGTACTGCTCTGATGGCAGCAGGCAGGCCGCAGGGGCACTGGAGGAGAGCCCAGAGCACAGCGGGGGCTGCCCGGCACTTGGGAATGGGGGCCAGGGCTGCAGGAAAGGACGGGGTTAGCTGCAAGATGCCATTCTCTGCTGGAGACAGAGCTCTGCAGGGCAAGGAGGGAATGGAGCAGGAGCTGAAGGTGTCAGAGAGGGACAGCTGGAAGAATGGGGACCTGCATAAAGACCAGGTGACAGGGACAGGGACTGGCACACTTGGGAGAGCCCGTGAGCCTGGGGCAGGCCGTGGACAGGACACTTGCGGGGCTCTAGAGGACAGCCGCAGATGAGAGGGTCCCACAGACTAGGGAGGGGCATGAGCACCAGGGAGGCAGGAGAGAGGGAGAGACAGGCAGGGAGAGGGAGGGAGGGACAGGGAGAGGGAGGGGGGAGAGATAGGGGAGAGGGAGGGAGAGACAGCGAGAGGGAGGGGGAGAGATAGGGGAGAGGGAGGGAGGGAGAGACAGGGAGAGGGAGGGGGGAGAGATAGGGAGGGAGAGATAGCGAGAGGGAGGGGGGAGAGATAGGGGAGAGGGAGGGAGAGACAGACAGGGAGAGGGAGGGAGAGACAGCGAGAAGGAGGGGAGAGATAGGGGAGAGGGAGGGAGAGACAGGAGAGGGAGGGAGGAAGAGATGGGGAGAGGGAGGGGGGGAGAGGGGGGGAGAGAGGGGGGGGAGGGAGAGACAGGGGAGAGGGAGGGAGACACAGGGAGAGGGAGGGAGGGAGAGACAGGGGAGAGGGAGGGAGGGAGAGATAGGGTAGAGGGAGGGAGGGAGAGAGAGGGGAGAGGGAGGGAGAGACAGGGAAGAGATGGGGAGAGGGAGGGAGAGACAGAGGAGAGATGGGGAGAGGGAGGGAGAGACAGGGGAGAGGGAGGGAGGGAGAGAGAGGGGAGAGGAGGGCTGAGGCTGTGGCACTGGGGACGCAGCTATAGGGCTGAGAGGCTAAGAGGCCCTTTTGGAGCACGGGCTGGAGGAGTGTGCATGCCCCACGAAGGCTGCTGCCCGAGGGGTAGTGACTCAAGGGGCCTGTGTCCTCCAAACCAGCCCCGTAGGCACTGTGTGAGTGCAGAGAAGACTGGAGGAAGGACGTGCAGAGCCAGCAAGTCGAGGGAGCCCAGGGGTGGAAGGAAATGGCCACCGTTTGCTTAACGCAGGGAATCAGCCGTCCTGCAGAACCCACGCTCCTCTGTTTTGCCGTTGTTCTTGTTTGTTTTTGAATGCTCAACTCCTCCTTTTCTGTTTTTAAAGAATTAATTTTTATTATCATCATCATTTTACTTTGCTATAGGGCACACGTGCTCACCAGAGAGAGAGAAAAAGCAAGCCTCCAGGTGCAGGACTCAAACCGCAGTCAACTGTGTGGGAGTCCAGTGCTTTGGCCACCATGCCACCTGCTGGCCCCACCCTTCACTTTCTAAACTACAAACAAATCATTTTCTATTAGAACACACTAACGGCTTCCAGAGGAGGCCAGCCCCAGCAGCGCACACTGAAGGCTGCTGCCCGACAGGCTGTGGCCACAGGGAGGCCCAGGTTCAATTCCAGCCCACTCTTCAAAAGCTGGAGTAGGGAACCAGCAGTTAGCGTAATGGCTATGTCGCTGGACTCCCATGTAGTCGACCGCGGCTCGCGTCCCGGAGCCGGTGGCTTAAATCTCACGCCGGGCGCGTGTGCATGCGTGCCCAAGATCCCGAGAGGAGAATGGAGGAGAAGGGATTGCGGCATGACCATCCCCCTGGGGGCGTGATTTCTCGCTTTCTGTCTCTATGTCTCTCTGTCTGTCTGGCGAGCGCACGCGCCCTATAGCGAAAATCTCTCAAAAAAAAACAAAAGCTGGAGTAAAACTCGCCTACTCAGGAGGCCCAAGCACGAGGCGTCACACAGTGAGACGCTACCTGAACACGAGGCACACAGCGACACTGGGAAATAAATACTTAGGGAACGTTTATAGCTTTGTCGGAATGTTTATTATCTTCTAAGAATATTGGATATGATTCCAGGAAGATGGAATTAGAAACTCGAGAGGTTCCCTCTATTTTGTTAGTAAAAAGCACAGAACTCTCACCGGAGAGTAAGTGCGAGTATACTCTTAGGACACTTGAGTTGGTGAAGTAAGGGGCAGGCCAGGGTGGCAGGACGCCCTCCTTAAGGGCTGCAGCTGCCGCTCCCCAGCCCCCGACAGCCGCTCTGCAGGCCTGAACCCAGAGGCAGGCCCTCTGCACAGCAGCCCCGGGGCCTCACCTCTCTACCCTTGGAGGGCTGAGCTTCTGCCATAGGGCCCTGGGCTTGGTCCCCTCACACCTGGGGCCTAAACTTCCAGGCAGTTTAAAGACCCAGACAGAAAACTCGACTAGACTTCCAGCAGACATGGGAGCGTCCCTAAACCAAACCCACCACTCGCCCTTCCTGAGCGTCATAACCCTGGATGCCACTTTGTCCTCTCTGAAGAAAACCAGCTTTAAAATTGTGTGCTAAACACGAACACATCACCTCTGTGGGGTGCGGCACGCGGGACCTCACTGGAGGGCAGGGCTCTCGGCCTTCCTGGAATGCCATCACTAACAGCAAGGGGGGTCCACCCAGGGTGGGCGGCAGCTCGAGAGCCTGCTCCAAGGTGTGGGGTGGGGGGTGCAGCCATGTGTTCAATGAGAGGGGGTGCTCAGGGCTGAAGCACGGGATGTGGCCCAGGCCCCTCCCCAACACCCCCCCAAAGCCTTGTGCTTCCTGAGCTGTATTGGAAGTAGCCCCAGTTCCTGGCCAAGACAAATCCCTTCTGGAAGACTTGCCCTTAACACGCACGCACGTTGTCCTCTCTGCTGTCCTCACTCCTCTCGGCTAGGAGTACTGGGATCACCCAAGCAGTCAGGAGAGAGACCCAGGACCCACTCAGGTGGCCGGGGAGGGGCAGTCCTAGGGGCGGGGCTAATGGGGGTTAGGCTTGCAGGGGAGGCGGGGGCTGTTGGAAGAGGGAGGCTGGAGTCTGCCCTGGCCTAATACAGGGGTCCAGGTTCTGTCCACAGACAACACGGACGAGCCTCCTGTCCTACCACCGCCCTGCGGACACCCACACCCTGCCTGCGCATCACACCCTGTCCCCACTGTTCTCCCGGGGACTCGCCCAAGCCGCTCCTGGGACTTGCCGTGAGCACCCCTCCCCATCGCTGGGCCTCAGCTCAGGTCCTGCTTCCCTGGCACCTGGGCAGGTGGAGACTGCACAGCACAGACCTGGACGGCAGCCAGGGGACCGCCGAGCCCCTCCTGAAACTCAGGCACTCCGCGCACAGGCGCTCTTACTCACCTGTGCACCCCCAGCCACCGGAGACTCACCCCTGGGAGGGACCTGCCAGAGGGGAGGGCCAGAGCAGCTCTGGAACAGTGCAGCCCCCAGGCTAAGCGCCGAGTCAGGCCCCCCCAGGACCCCTGCTCCCACCAGCCACCCCTCCCCTGCATGGCCACTCTCTGTCTTTGCTGACTCCTGCCTTAGGTCTCCGGAAAGCAATGCAATCTCCATAGCAATGGGGAGCTCAGGAAACTCCATTTCCCGGTTTCATGTATCCCGGGACCTGCTGCTGGGGTCTCTGAAACCCGGAGAGTTTCTGCCTGCCTAGCCTGGCCAGGGTCGCCTGGAGTCCACCCCCAGCCAGCCACCCTGACATGCAGGATCCCGCGCCAGCCAGCGGCTCCTCTCTGCCCACGCAGGGCTCTCCAGGGCACCCCATGCCCTCCCTGTCTGGCTGAGAAAGGCCTCCACCTGACTGGCCCCCTCCCTTACTTGGCAGCCTGCGTAGGATCAGAACTTGGGAGCCCAGAATAAAAGGGGGAAAGCGCCAACATCAGTAACTCTTCCACACAGAGGAAGGCAAAGCTGCCCACTCCCCCGCCCTCTGCGTACACACGCCCTTACCAGCATGGCTGGCCCCCCGGAGGACACAGCGGTATCCACTGTCTGGTGAGCTGCGACCAGGAGGGACATCGTGGCCATCGGCGTCCACTCACCTCTGGCAGCAGCCCCCAGGAGCTCCTGGCCTCGGCCACTCTGGCACTGCCCGCCAGGCCTCCTGGCCGGGAAGTGGAGCCAGAGCCGCCAGCTTCTTGTCATCCTCAGTCTGATGCATCACCCTTCAGGTGCCCTCCCTCCCCCTGCGAGGGAGAAGAACAGGGGAGGCCACGCCACCCACTCCCCACCAAGAGATCCCCCACCCTCTTTGGGGGTTGTCCAGGGGCAAAGGCAAGGAGGGGCAGGTGCTGAGCTCTGCATGTGGCCGGCAGTGCCCAGGGTGCAGGGCAGGTCTGGGGTCACTCCTCCTGGCAGCCTCTACTTCCCCCCTCCAGGCTGGGCTTGCTGACGGCCCACGTGGGCTGCCACACAGCACCCCTACATGCAGACACTGCCTCCTCACTCCTCGTAAATTACATCGGCTCCTCAGACGAAGACCCCGCAGCTCTGAGGGAGGATGTATTTTATTTATGCTGCGGCTACGCACCTGCACATGGAACTCCATTTAAATATTTAAATCAGACAACAGATCATGGCACCGAGGGGACAGATGGAGGTCCTGCAGCCTCCCAGGCACAGTGCCCACTGCTCACCGCCGGGCCCTCGGACAACAACTCGCCCTGGTTAGAGTCGACAGCCACTGCACGGGGCCACTGCCCGGGGTCTATGTCCCTCTTTGGGGCTTAGGAGATTAAGCAATGGTGCCCAATAGAAAAGGAATGGGCCTGACACGCAGTTTCATTTGCCGAGGGCAAAAACGTGAGTCTGACTCCTCTCCTTCCCGTTTCTGCTACGGATGTGGCAATTACCAGGAAGGGTTTTATCTGCAGCCTAGACTGGGGACCGCCCTGACTCCTCCCTGGGAAAGCAGGATAAACTTCAGAGAGGAGTTCTGTTCTAAGACCAAGTGGAAGGGACTTTCTTCAGGACGATTCTCTAAACCTGCTCTGCTCACCATGGCAGTCTGGGAGCTGGTGATCAGCCTAATGAGCAGACCCGGAGGCCCAGGCTCGGCCCTGAAGCCTGCCTTCCTGGGCAGCACAGGAATGGAGAGCTTCTACAAACGCCAGGGCTGGCCCCGCGGCATAGCGGTCACAGGAGCAGGATCTCACATGGCCATCCCGGTTGGAACCCTGGTCCCACTGGCTTGAAATATACACCAGGGAGACCAGCAGATGGCATAATGTTTACATCACTGTACTCCCACATGGCCAACTGTGGTTCGAGTCCCAGACCCAGAGGCTTGAAACTCATGCCAGGCACATGTGCATGTGTGCTCAAAATCCTGAGAGTGGAGAAGGGTCTGCTGCACGGCTCCCCCCTGGGGGTGATTTCTCACTTTTTTTCTGTCTCTCCAGTGAGCACATGCCCTATAGCAAAAATCTCTTCAAAAAAAAAAAAAAACCAGCAAGAAAAACACAGCAGGAGTGTGTAGGTGTGTGCCCCACATCCTGACATGACAAAGGAGAAGCAATTACTGTGACCATGCCCTGGTAGGGGGTGCTTCCTCTCTCTTCTTCTCTCTCTCTCTCTTTCTCTCTCTGGTTAGCATACATGCCCTCTAGCAATAAAAAGATGAAAATTGGTATTGCAGTCTATCCCCCATCATTAGTTTTCTAATTATGAACACATCATCAAGGGCAGTCCCACGGAACTCAGGTGAATGAAACTTTGCATCTTGGCACATTCCAACTTTTACCAAACCCAAAAGAACATCTCAACCAGTTTTTAAAAGATATATTTACTTCTAAATAAACAGTGCTTGCCTAAAAATTAAACAAATCAAGCCAAACCAAATAAGTCTTATTCTGGGACAATGAGACTTTCCCATCAATTCATTTTTCTAATTACTTTTTTCTTTAATTTTCTAATTAAACGGTTTAACTTGAACTTTTGTCATACCCACCTATGGGCCCTTCGCTGTGCAAAGTGTCCTGCAGGCGATAAGAGAAATACGAGACCTCCATGGCCCTTGCCTAAAGAACTTACAAAGCTCTTAACCAGTTTTCTTCATAAGAACTCAACATCTTCCTTGCTATAATTTCAATCATTGATGACATATTTAGTGTAAGTTTGTCTATACCTGAAAAACAAAGAACTTGCAACATTTTAGGGGAAAAGTTTGCTGACGAGTCTTGTTGAAACCTGAATGCAGTGTGTGGCATCTCATCGGCCTCCACCGAGGTCACACTCGATTCCAGCAGGACGCCCATGGTTCTCCGCTCCCTGCTCTGTCTGGCCAAACAGGGACGGCTTGCAAGTCTGGCCCAAGACAAGGAGGTTCAATTCTATTTGCCCAGTCTTTCCTAAAGGGCATTTTCCCAGATCTGCAAGATCTAAGCAGATGTCTTGCCGGATCACATCTCAATTAAAAACCCTGGGTCCCGTCTAAGGCTCTCAGAAGCGATGTAAACAGGCCTCGGGCGGGTTCAGGGGAAGCCGTGAGAAGTGAGAACGATGAGACTTGGATAACGAGACAGAAGCGCTGACGAGTCTGAGGAAGATACGACTGTGTGGCATGAGCTCGAAGGCAACTTCTTACATGAAGATGTCCTTAAAGAGTGACAAGCGGAAATGTGTTCTCTGTTTCCCGTGGGGACTGGGAAAGCAAAGGGCGTGATTCGAGTTCCAGCAGAAGGGACGTAGGTCAGAAGACGCCGGGTGTGCCCAGTGGAGTCAGGGCGGTTGTATTCTTGCCCTCTCTTCAGAGGTTCTAAAAATACAGTGGGTGTTTGTTCTGTTTTGAAAGAGAAGTTAGTGTATGCCCGTGATCACTCAGTTGCCTAGAAGTGAGAGGTTGCTAGAGATTATAGCCTCTGTTACGGCCTTTTATTTTCTTTAGAAAAAAATCATTCCTCCAAAGACAATTATGAGCTTGAAATATGAGATTTTCCTTTTCATAGTCAGGTTCTTGTGATGGTATACACTGTTTCAGAATCTCAGTCTCGCCAATTTCAGAGAGACAGGAGAAGTTCACTTTCCCATCCACCCCAAACTGCCAAACACAATGTCTCAGAAACGTAACTCACCTATCCTCTAAAATGTTACGCAGTGACTTCTTTTTCCTCTGCTATTCTGCTCAATTATTCACCCTACTAGAATATGAAATGTCCAGTCTCACCACTGATTTAGTGAATGCCTGGCAATGTAATCTCAAGTGTAAAAGTAAGTTTTAAAAATGATATGATGAAACTCCCATGTCTTTTTCTCAGTGCTATTTGCAGTACCAGGATAAAAAAGGAGGCCATGTCCTCTCTGATCTGGAAGGACAGGAGTCTACGAGGCCGAAGATGGCAGAAGCACCAGCGTCCCCACAGCTGGGTACATGTTCAGCTTGCCCAGGCCGTGGGCCACCAAGCAATTGGAGACTCCAGTCTTTGACCGCATCTCTGCCCGGTGGGGCAGAACTGGCCCGTGTGGAAAGCTGCATGGGTGTTATGCTAAGACCGTCAGCTGGTGCCGTCCCTCTAAGGAGAGTGGTGAGTCTGGGGACACGAGGACAGAGGTGCTCCTCTAGCTGGTCCGCCACGATGCTCTCGCCTGGGCTCTCTGTGCTCCCTGCCAAGGTGTCCTGCCTTTCCGTCTTGCCCAGGTGTGAAATCCACTTGGCCAGAGCAGGCAAAGTGGACTTGTCATACGGGACTTCGGCTCTCATCAGAAGATACACAGCCTTATCACGGGCCAGATGATGGAGCAGCAGTAAAACGCAACTCTTCCCAAGGTGAACCCACGTGGGGAGGTTCCGGATTCATGTCCAGAGACTTCTGGGCATGTCAGGCATGCGTATGCCGATGACCCAGCCTGGCTGAGGCCGCGGGGAAGTCATGGCATCCAGACTGTCGTGACTGGGGAGAAGCGAGTGCTCTGTGAAGGCTGGCAGATAATTCTGACCTGAGACACGGGAGGCCTCGGCCCCAACCCCTCACGGCAGGTGCACGGGCAGCACACCTTTCCTGAACTTAGAGATGAGATTGCAGAGATGAGACTTGGAGGTTTACAACGCGAACCTCCTCGGCAACTCTGCTCTCAAGGGAAGAGTGTCACACAAGCCAAAACTGAGATCAGAACCCTCTACCTATAAAAAGACTCTTCCTTTATATTAAAAGAGCTTGAATTAAAAAATACAATAAAAATCCTCATGGGGGAATTCACGGCAAACAGGACAATCGGATCCTGCGATGGCACCACGCCCCGCACTGTCTCCCCCCCAGTCTGGCCATGCAAATGTGCCCATCAGCAGAGCCTGTATCTCTGGAATGTCCGTTTTGCTGTGACAGGAAGATGAGCATAACTCCTCCACTGCTGCACCTGGTCAGGTGGCCTTCTGCACAAGGCGCTCAGATAGCTTCTTAGGACCCAGGACCTGCAGGGCGGACAGCCAGAGCTTGGCCAGCACCCTCCCCATGCCCATGTGCCTTCGCTAGTGCACACTGTCTAGCTGTGTTCTTTGCCAAGTTTTCCCCAAGCGTTCCTGTGAAATGCAGGACAGCTTCTTGAGTTTTTAAATTACTATATAGTTTTAATTTCTCATTTATAAGGCAAATAGAAACCACAGATCTAAGGAAAACTGACCTCAGGATTGGGAGACCTGGTTTCTTAACTTGGAATAAGCACAAACTGGCCATGCAAATGGTACTCAGAGAGCTCTAACGTCTTGCCCCAAACTACATCTCTGAGTTGTACGTGTGTACGTGTGCGTGTGCGCACGCGTGCACGCACATGTGTGTGTGAGAGAGAGGGAGAGAGAGAGAGAGGGAGGTAGAGGGAGAGAGAGAGAGGGAGACAAAGAGAGAGAGGAGGAGGGAGAGAGAGGGAGGAAAAGAGAGAGGGAAAGGGGGGAGAGAAAAAGGGAGAGGAGGAGGGAGAGAGAGGGAGGAAAAGAGAGAGGAGGAGGGAGAGAGAGGGAGGGAGAAACAGGGAGGGAGAGACAGGGAGGGAGAAACAAGGAGGGGGGAGAGAGAGAGGGAGGGAGAGAGAGGGGGAGAAAGAGAAGGAGAGGGAGGGAGAGAGAGGGAGAGGGAGGGAGAGAGAGAGAGAGAGAGAGAGAGAGAGGTGCTCAATGACACAATCCTCCAGTCTCCATAGGTTTTTGCCATAGGGTGGACACCAACACACCCAGCACCCACGACGAAAAAAAAAAGGAGAGACGGAGAGAGGGGGGAGGGAGAGAGAGGGAGGGAGAGGCACTTAGGAGCAGGCCTTCTTGTGGCTGCCCGAAGCCCAGGTGCCAGGCCCTGTGGGCACTCTCTCAGGGTCACTTCCTCCTTTGGTGCAGGACATCCTGAATGTGCCGCCATGACTCCCAGGCAGTGGAGCTTTTAAAAACATGAACATTTTCCTCCTTTTCCATGAAAACCATTTCTTGACCCCATGCAGCCTCAGGAAACCTCAGATCTTCTACTCTCAGCATAAAACCACTTGTAGAGGAACGAAGGTACTTACTGTCTCTAACAGAATACATTCTCACTATCAGTGTTTAACGGCTGAGCGCACTTTGACCAAAATAACTTCC
>NW_006199406.1:122624-136314 GCF_000334495.1 Tupaia belangeri chinensis
GCTGAGCTCTGGATCCCTGAGGGAGAGCAAAACTTAAGCACAGCAGGACGCCTCTCCTGGGCCCCAGCTGGCGTGTACACACCTGCTTCTGAGCTGCCATTGTTCCCTGGGTCAGAGGCGCTCACTTGCTGTCAGAGAACAGTCACAGTGGATTTATAAAGCCAGGCCAGACCCTGAAAGGTTCTGGCGGGAGAGCCTCGAGGGCATTACGGTTCCTCCATTATCCGCACTGTCCGCCTGTTTGCAGTACCTGCCCCACTGCCCCACCCCGCCTCCCACTCCTGTTTCCAAGGACAGCCCGACACCCCACGTGCTGACAAAACAGTAACAGTGGCGAGTGTGACTGTCACCAACATTTACCGAAGATCTATGGGCTTGGCCCTGGTTAAAGAGCCTCCTTTCTTTATCCTTTCAATTGCCAAAGGGTGTGTGTGCTCGCAGGGGCAGGGAGAGAGAGACAGAGAGAGAGCGAACACCCTTCAGTGGGGTGTTCATTTCACAGTCTCCTTCCCTCCATTTCTCAGTCTGTCAGGATTCTGGGCACACATGCACATGTATTCGTATCAAGCTGCCAGGGCTAGAATTCAAACCACGGTGAGCCATGTGGGATCCAGCCCCTATGCACAGAGTTTCATCACTCTGCTAGGGGCCAGTCTTAGAGCTTTCAGGTATGAATTTATTTAATAATCAACAGCCCTCTAAGGTAGTACTGTTACTGCTCCCATGTTTTTGTTTCGATTTTTAACCTCAACATAAAATTTATTTTTTCATCTTTGAGTTTTTAATTTGCATCTAATCACTGCACATCTTTTTAGAATTATTTAATTTTATTATTACTGTTGTTGTTGTTTTCCAACTCACCAGAGAGAAACACAGAGAGAGAGAGAGAAAATGAGGAAGCAAGCTACTAGGTCTGGGACTTGAACCACAGCAGCCATGTGGGAGTCCAGCGCCTTAACCACCACTCCACCTACTGTCCATAATCACTGTACATCTTCACAGCGTACAACATGATTTTTGTCATCATGAATACACTGCATATTGGTCAAGTCAAAGACATCATCCTATATATTATCATCAGCACAGAACTTTTCATCTTTGTATCTACTAAATGTGTTTTTTTTCCCCGATCTTCTCCCTCCAACCCTGTCCAATCCATGTCCTATAATCCCTTACTGTCTCTAGTATCGACAGTTGCCCTCCCTGCTATTAGACCTTCCAATCTTTCAGTTTCTGCTACAGAGTGTAAACAATTGGTATGTTTTTAGTGGGGATATACAATGCCTGTCTTTCATAATCTGGCTTGCCTTGCTTAGCATTAAATCTTCTATATTCTTCCACTTTATATCAAATGCTAGGGTCTCATTTTTTATGGCTGAGTAATATTCCACAGAGTACATGTGCCACTTGTTTCAATCCACTCATCTGTGCTCTATGTCCCCATTTTATAGACGGGAAGACTGAGGCTAAGAGAAGCTGCATAAACCGCCCACACTGCACCTCTACCGGGAGGCAGAGCCAACCTCTGGTTTCAGGCATTTTGCCTTCAGAGTCTTCACTGTCCATTTCTGTGCTCTATTACTTTGATCACATTTTCCCTTTTTTTAATGATTTGCAATGAAGATTTAAAGAGAATTATCTTGACTCCTAGTCAATGTTTCACCATTTGGAATATCGGGCCAAAGTAATAGGAAGTCTTAGTTTGACCAAGGCCTTACAGGGAAATTTTAGGTATGATGCACTTTGCCAAGGAAATAAATAGAACTGTCATTGTGGTATTTTTTAGAAAATGTGCCATATTTTCTCTCGTAGTTTAAGCTGCCTTAATTCCCTATAGAACCATAACAATGAGACTTTGCTCAGAAACTTGTAGGCCTCTGGGTAAATGAACCCCATTTTCCTGAACAATAACCTTTCGTTAAAATTTCTCTAATAGCGAGTCTAAAACGTCCCTGCAGACTTACGTTCCCAGGTACCTTCTGGGGCTGTGTGTGTCCTATTTCCAATGATCTATCCTTCAAGTCTGTACCCAGGTGGTCTCACAGAGGCCTCCTGTTGTAAATGAAATCATCGTTTTGCCAAAGCTAAGGGCCCTGTTTCTTCTGCACTGACATTTCTTCCACTACATTTTCTTCACATGGATGCATATCTGAATTCTCCAGGTCTAAAAGCTTCCGACTGTCACTGCGCACCTAGACTTTGACTCATGGTCCCACCCGTCCCGCACCGTGCCTGACACAGATTAGATGGTACAGAGGGGCACTAGATTCCCTGGATTGGAGCCCCTGGAACGTGAATCAGAAGTGTCCATCCAAATGTGAGTCCTCACGTGGACGCAGTCGAAGGGGCCAGAGCATGAGGCGGGATTCGCTTCATTTCCTGCAGTAAAAGGCTCAAGAGCCACGGCTCAGCTGCGCCCTGTGGACAGTTCCGGTGCACGGAGGCCGCTGCCTCTCACTGCTCTGGGAGCAGAGATGGGGCCATGAAGCCAACAGCGGATGGTTCTGGACCAGTCTGCACCCCAGGGCTGTGATTTCCAGTGTCAACCGACGGCCCTGAAATGAGACTGGAGGCGAACGCAGGGCCCCGACGGGCAGGTCCTTTGCACGGACCCTCAAGCAGCCGCAGGAGCACGAGCCTGGGAGACCACGGGGGCGGCTAAGGGAGGGGACGAGGACAGCTTCCTTGCTTCGGTGATTTGAGTATGCTTTGTGTTGGATGCTTTCTGCCCCTCCCCATTCCACGTACATGTCCCCACACTGTCGTGAGTCTGGGTCAGGAAATGGAACAGATGCTGAGAGTGGAGAGAGATCATCTAACCCCAGCTCGCTCGCTCTCTCTTTTTTTAAGCTTATGTATTTCTTCCAGGGGTGGGGGGACACCCCAACAGGGCCTTCACGCTCAGGCCGCCAAGCCTCAGCCCGCCCAGGGAGACCTGGGCATGCCCAGCCTTCCCAGCGCCAGGACTGCCGAGGGCGTGTGCTGCTGCTGCGCCTCGTGGCCCGCCTTTCCTTACGCACCGTTTCCTGATCACAGATGGAAAGATCTGTAAGTTAAAATACGCCTTTTTTGTTGTTTGTTTTTAATTTCCCAGGGGGCAGGTGTAGTCACTGGAGAGAGACAGAGAGAGAGAGAGAGAAGGCAGGAAAGTGAGAAAGCACCCCTCATGGGGAGCGGCCGTGCTGCAAGCCCTTCTCCGTCTCTCACACCGTTCGGGATCTGGGCCACACATGTTCGTGTGCCTGGGTGGTTTTCAAGCCACCGGGTCTGGGACTTGAGCCACCTGGTCAGCCGTATGGGATCCAACCATCAGGCAACAGGCTGGCCCGTACTCCTTTCTCTAGAAACCCAGCCTCAGGACATTGTAAGCCCAGTGGTCCAGCCTCCACGGGGAAGCAGGGAGCTGCTGCTGCAGGGCAGTATGGAGGACGCCTTCCTGCCGCAAGTGACTGAGCGGCCACCGTCCATGGGAAGGCGGTACTGCGAGACACCCGTGCCTGGCCCGTGACACTCAGCCGGAGCTGCTGCCCTCACTGCCCAGGGCAGCAAGCCCCGCAAGGTCCCCATGCTCTGTCCAAACAGGGAAAGCCTAATGGCTTTGCTTAGAGGGAGACAGGTTATCCGCCAGTGTCCTGAAGGTGTCTTCAGGCAGGACAAGCTCCCGTGTGCCTGACCCTCTCTGGAGCAGCAGGCCTACGCGGTGACCCCGCTTCTGAGCACTGTCTGCGCCAGGGTGGCCGTCCATGGTAGACAGCGCTGCCTGAGGCGAAATCGCGTCACACTTCAAAATTACCCAGAGAATATACATCCACCCTGACCGAAGAACTTCTGTCCTCTAAAACAACACAAACCGAGTTCAGGGGGCAGCCTGCACGGAGAGAACAGACCAGGCCAAACAGCAGGTGCTAGTTTAACGGCACGATAAAGGTTGGGCAGCCCTTGCCTGGGCACGGCCCGGGGAGAATCCTCAGAGAACTCGTGCGGCCACTGCTCCTCTGGGGCAGTAAGAGGAGGCCGAGCCACCTAACCACTTCACTCACACTCACACACATGTGTGCGTGCATGCACATACACACGGCATCCTGGGGCCTCATCAGTGGCCAGGCCCACCCCTCCCCTTTCACCAGAGTGATGGGGGTACACTGGTCCCAAGGCTAGATTCCCCACCAGCCTGCCAGCCCTCCTGCCCAACCATGACAGGGGTGGGTTCAGAGTCACTTACACCTCAGTACTTCCCAGTACCGCCCGTGGGCCCTCCACACAGTCATCCCAGACTTCGCCCACCTGGCTGACGCAGACCCAAAGTTTGGAAGAACCACCTGACGCAGTCCGAGGTCTCCCCGAGACACCCTGAGCTGCAGACTTCTCACGCCCAACCATGCACCTCCAGGCACAGCTCGACTCCGATGTGGCGGAAGCTGCTCTTTGAGTGAGCGATAAGCACCAAGGACAGTCTTCCCCAGAGAGATGAGCAACAGTAAGGGGGAGACATTCCATTTTGTGATGCTTTTTTCACCAAAAAACCCTTAAAACTTGCCCATTTCTAATTTTTTCTTAAAGTTAACCTACTTTGCTCTATGAGCTAATTCAAATCAAAGCAATGCATAATTATGCGAGGCCTGATTTCTACAGGCACTATTACATCTACCCTACTTTAGAATAAATCACATTATTTTATTTAAAAACATACAACATTCTAACTGGATTTGCTGTTCCCCTTTAACAATTCCCTGCATGCTCTCACGTGGCCTATTTTGTTTGACCTTCGCTAGTTCTTGGAAGATGAGAAGACCGTTTACACACGAGAACTCTAACACACTGAGACTCAGACACCACATGACCCGTGAAATCCGTACAACTCACTGGCCGCACTGCACCAAGTCACTCCCTGGACTGGCAGCCTCTAGCAGAAGCACCCACAGGAGCCCCCCGACAGCTACCGCACGGTATCGAGGGCAGACCTCCGGCCCCTCTGCTCAGAAGCATCCCAACCTTTCTGAAGTCGGTGGGGTCATACGTGCCTGTCACACAGCCTCAGTGACTGCACTTTGGACATGCTTCCATACTGGCGGTTCACCCAGGCCATCTTGGTCACTCCACGCATGAGGGCGGTGTCCTGCAGGAGCCGCCCTCAGATCCTCTGTGCTGCTTCTCAAATGCCCATGTCTGCGGGGACTGGCCCCGGTACCTGCGTGGCTCTTTCCTCAGGCACTGGGCACTGCTCCAGCACACACGTTCACTTGTGGTTGCCGCCTCCCACCTTACTCCTTATTGGGAACGTCTGCTTCTGGAAGTTTCTGTCCTATGCATACCTCCTCTGTGGAACCACAGCCCCGAGATCTAGTTCAGACTCCACATGATACACCCAGGAGCACGATGGAACTCACCCCTTGCCCTCCCTGCAAGTGGGGAGACTGGATCTCGTCTCAGTCCTCAGGGACTACCGACGACAGACAGAATGGCTCGCCTGTGTGTGCAGCATCCTCCTCGTCTAGCATCGGATCAATTACTCCTTCTCTGGCTCCTCTTCCTAAACTTAACCACCCTGGCTTAGTGCCCACTTCCAGTTTGTTAAAAAGAGAAGTAATCTCACACATACATGCATAAGACAGCAACAGCAGCTCTCATGCCCACGGCAGGACCTCAGAGAGACAGAGCGTTAGGTCCCATGCAAACAGCGTAATGGCCCGAGCTCAGCCCTACACTCAGGGACCAAGGAGGCACATCAGTGGTCGGCTGCTGGACTGGCCCCAGGAGCAATGACAGCGGGACCAATTGCCCCATCGCTACGAGAACGCCTGGCAGTTTCATGGAGTTTGCTGGAAACGCAGGAAGGCGGGCTGCTGGCCTGTGGCGCAGAGCTTAGACGCTCCTTGTCAGGGGCTCTGGCCTCTTCCCTACAGTGGTCCTCAGAATACCTGGGATTCCAGATGCAAGGACATCCCCTCATGAGAAACTGAGAGCCAGGGCAGGCAGTGGTGTCGGGAGGCCAACAGCATCCACAGGGGAAAGGTGCTGGGTCCTGGTCCCAGGAGCTCCCTGAGCACGCCCAGCACACGTGTGCCCATGGTCTGGTTTGACCGGAACTGGGGGAGGATCTCCATATGAAGGCCCTGCTGGGGGTGCCCCATGGAAGAAATAAGTGAAAAACAATAAAGAAAAGAGAAACAGAACGAAAGGGCTCCACATGCCAAGATTACCAGAATGGGAAAATGCATCAGACCTGGGACACGAACCCAAGTACGAAGCTCAGTACGACCCCAGTCGCCAGGGTCCCGAGTAAGCACAGGGTGGGCTGTGCCGCAGATGGACCCCACCATCCCCGAAGACACCTGCCCTCGCCCTTGAATGCTGGTCTCCTTCAGGTCCACCCTGACCCTGAGATTCCTCACTGTAAGTCACCAGGGTCCCGAGTAAGCACAGGGCAGGCTGTGTTGGGGATGGACCCCACCGTCCCCAAAGACACCTGGCCTCGCCCTTGAATGCTGGTCTCCTTCAGGTCCACCCTGTCCCCGAGATTCCTTGCTTTGGAAGAATGAGGCCCCGTCATCTCGTCTGCTACCTCTCCTGAGGAGTCGTGCTTCTCACAAGCCCCACGTCCTGACCACATCGACACCGCAGTCCCCATAGCCACCTCCTTGGTGGATCAGGGCAGAAGGGTGTGCAGGCCGACAGGGCCCCGTGGAAGGGAGGGGCTGGGGTGCGGGGCAGAGGAGGAAGAGAGGGCGCATTGGAGGGAGGTGGTATCCTCTCTCTTCTTCCACCGAGCGGGGCACTGGTCCCTGAGGCACAGTATGCGTTTCTTTTCAAAGATCTTGTAAAATCTACTGTCGTGGACACCAGACCCATCCTGTCTCTCACACACTCCGTGCACGAATCGAGTGTGAGTGTAGCTGATGTCAGAAACACACGCGTGTGTCTTTTCCAATCTAATCACATAAGTCGCTCGACAATGGGGAAGCTGTCGAAGACACCAGAGGGAACTGGAGCACGATCCTCTCCCGCGCCCTGTCGCCAGGTTGGGAGTTCCTGTTACAAACTTCCTTCTCATCCACCTCTTCTTTAACGCCCTATCCAACCCCAAGGGGCTTTCCAGCATACTGTGGCAGCAGCAGGTCTCTATCATCAGGTAAGCGGCCTGAACTCCGGCTCTACCAGCAAGTGGGTCCTTTGGTACGAAAACCAAGACGTCCCAGGTTAACACGGCAGCTGTGGCTCTTCCCTTTACGCCCCCTGGTGCCATGGAGACGGCAGAAATGGCGTGCTGGAGTCGCGTGTGGTTAGCAGGCTGACGGAGCTCAGCTACTCACGTCGCTGGCCAGTGGGAAGTTACTACAGCGGAGTCCGGGGTACGGCCGAGGGGGACTGGGATGGGTATCGGGGAAAGCTGAGGAAGAACTAAGCTTTGTCACCGTTGGCGCAGCCGGGAGGTGCACACAGAGATGCCGTAAGGGGATCAAGCCACAAACGGCGACTCGCTCTGAAGTGTGAACTGATGAAAGCACTAGTGAAGAGGAGCCCCAGAGGTGGTTTTTGCTGTGTTTTTAAGGTTTTTGCCATAGGGTGCGTGTACGTGCTAGAGAGACCGTGAGAAGGGAAGTGAGAAATCGCCCCCAGGGAGGATGGCCACCGGGTGTGGCACTGATGGCCCCACAGGGCTGGCAGCACGGACAGGCGGGCTCACAGTAGCAGTGAGAGAGGTTGTTTGGAGAGGGGGCAATCTCCCGAACCTTGCACCAGACCACCCGTGCCTCGGTCTATGCTGCCCACACAGTTCTGGCCCTGGTAGGCAGCGATGAAAAAGAAAGCTAACCAGCTTCCAGCTCCGCCAGGAAGACCAGCCCCTGGGAGGAGGGTCGAACTCTCGGCTCTTGGATCCTGGCATAGATTCGGCCTGTAAGTTGAGTTCCCACCTGTACCAGAGGACAAAGAGACCTACATAAATGCCAAATAGCATTGTTCTCAGCAGCGGGAGGGCATCTGCTCCTCTCACCTGCCTGGATAGTCGCTTTTTGTTCTGAGACTTTTTAAAAATAGCTCAGAGCAATTTTCAAAGACTAATAGTCATAAAAGGCAGGGTGAGGATAATCACATCTACGCAAACTCAAAGCCCGTTTCCAGCGCCTCATTAGCATGCGCGCCCGGCCCAGGGAGGGGTCCAGGAGCAGCCAGCTCCCCACCCGTCCTCCTCGTAGGGTCTGGAACGGGTCACTCTTCGGACAGCCATCTGCCAAATCCTGAGGGGACACCAAAGGAAAGGTTCGCGTGCCCACAGGTGGTGAGCAATCTCAGGTCACCCCTGACACGTCACATGGGGGTAGGACGCTCAGTGACCCCTAACCTGGCAGGAAGGCACCTGGAGCAGCCACGCACACATGCGCACACATCCTCCACACACACGCGCGCACACACGCACGCGCAGACCCACACACGCACACGCACACACACACACACACACACACACACACACACTCCCTCTTCCCCAGAGATGCATACTCGGGCTCCTGAGCTGGGCTGTGGTCCAACAAGTGATTATTAAGCTCAGTGAAGAAAACGCCACATTTATTTCCTGGGACAAAATAAAATCCAATATTGCTCATGCTTTTCAGCACCCACTTTCCCTCACATATCAACCAGCACTGACCTTTGCAATAAAGCGAAGAGCAAACTCTCACCGCTTTCTCCTACAACCCTTTCTCCTGACTCAGACGGGGTGTGACTGGCAAGAACGTGGCCAATTTGTGTTGGACAAACTGAAGCTACACCTGCACATTATGAGGTTACGTACCCAAGGAGTCAGCTTGGCCAGATACCGCGTGGGAGAGTTTGGGCACACACCTTGTTTACCGGATTTGGCTCCAAATGGCTTTTGGTTATTTCCAAAAGCCAAAAATCTATCTTCAAGAGATCAAGTTTTGCCCCCGGTTTCTAAAGATTCAAGAGTCTGTCGTGCATTCCAAGGGAGATGCCCACGTCGGCACCGCGGTGGG
The DNA here is from genome assembly GCF_000334495.1 of Tupaia belangeri chinensis. Taxonomy (NCBI): domain Eukaryota; kingdom Metazoa; phylum Chordata; class Mammalia; order Scandentia; family Tupaiidae; genus Tupaia; species Tupaia belangeri. Next base: position 131,615 of record NW_006199406.1, read on the forward strand.
GATAGCTCTCACGTGGTCAGTGTCCACAGCACCTTCGGTAGTCAGTTTCAGGGCCATCCATGCTCACCTGGCACGCGCTCTGTAGAGAAGTGGACACACACGCACGCACACACAACGCGGTGCCACAGTAATGCCAGTCTGCAATGCTGAGGCTGTACGGGAGGTCCCAGGTTCACTGCCCAAGGCCGCCCTGTACATGTCGCACACACCCATGATCCTGGCTGGCTGAGGCTGGGGGGACGTGGCACAAATACTCCCCCGGGATGACTTTCCCCCCACCCCCACCCTCACCTCCTGCTCAGGGAAGAAATAAACGTTTTTTAAAAACACTGGCGTGCGTCAGAAATGCTGATGCTATCTCCCCAGACCTGGTCCACACACGCTGGGTGCTTATGAAACACTCCATCAGAAAGGTGAGAGAAACGCGCTTTCATACACTGCGGGCGGGACTCCAGCCTGGGGCCACCCTGTGCGGCAGGATTTGTCACAGGCAGTGTCCGTGTCACTTAGGCAAGCTCTGCCCTTCCACCTCTTAGAGTCACACGCACGCACCCGGAGGACAGCGATGTGATCGCCGCACTGCAGAAAAGCAGTGGGAAATCGCCTGCGTGTGTGTGGGCAGGTGAAGGGCTCACGGCCACCACGTCCACCCTGCGGGAGCCGTGAGGGGCTGTGGGCAGGTGAAGGGCTCACGGCCACCACGTCCACCCTGCGGGAGCCGTGAGGGGCTGTGGGCAGGGGAAGGGCTCAGAGGAGTCACCCGGAGGACAGCGATGTGATCGCCGCACTGCAGAAAAGCAGTGGGAAATCGCCTGCGTGTGTGTGGGCAGGTGAAGGGCTCACGGCCACCACCTCCACCCTGCGGGAGCCGTGAGGGGCTGTGGGCAGGTGAAGGGCTCACGGCCACCACATTCACTCTGCGGGAGCCGTGAGGGGCTGTGGGCAGGTGAAGGGCTCACAGCCACCACGTCCACCCTGCGGGAGCCGTGAGGGACTGTGGGCAGAGTCGGTGAGTAGATGGGTCACAATCGGTGACGCATTCAGTGAGAAAGGCACTTCGGTGTGTCCCTTCTGTAAGAAGGCCACAAGTGTCTGCAGTCATACCTACATCTGCACAGCTGCCTGGGCACAGGGCGTATGGTGTGTGTGTGTGTGTGTGTGTGTGTGTGTACAAGAGGTCGCCAAGTAGTGCAAGGGAGATGCACTTTATGAAAACTACACATGAATTTAATTTCCTTTACCAAAATAATCTCACACTTAAATTCCATTTTCCCAGAATTTTCTGAAATGCTCTCACATATGTCTACATGGACATCTACATATCCACACACATGCAGATACACTCATATTTACGTACAGAGACACATCATTCACATACCTAAGTAATGCTGGCAGCCCCTCCAGGAAGGGCTCGGGGCAGGGCTGTGGGATGGCATAGGGACTTGCTCTCTCCCTTGCTGGCACGTTACTGGGGCAGTTCTTGCACAGAGCACCTCAACTAAAATTACAGGGACCTCTGAGGAGTCGGAAATGAAAGTGTAGAAATAGCTGTCTTTGTTTCACGTCTCATGCTTTGTTTTAGGGAAAGGAATTTAGAGAAACCGAGGATGAGCCAAAAGACAAAAGAGAAGTTCAAAGTATCTTAAAATCCATTGTCTATGTATTTCTACCTTTCAACACTCATATACACACATGGCCACACACATGCATGGTCATACACACCCACAGTACACACATGTAGTCACAAATATTCATGCACATAGTCACACACAGCCACACACACACGGTCATACACACCCACAGTACATGCATGTAGCCACAAATATGCATGCACATAGTCATACACATGGCCACACACACACATGGTCATACACACCCACAGTACATGCATGTAGCCACAAATATGCATGCACATAGTCATACACATGGCCACACACACACATGGTCATACACACCCACAGTACACACAGGTAGCCAGGAATATTTATACACATAGTCATACACGCGGCCACACACACACACGATCATACACACCCACAGTACATGCATGTAGCCACAAATATGCATGCACATAGTCATACACATGGCCACACACACACACATGGTCATACACACCCACAGTACACACATGTAGCCACAAATATTCATGCACATAGTCACACACAGCCACACACACACGGTCATACACACCCACAGTACACACGTGTAGCCACAAATATACATACACATAGTCATACACACGGTCACACACACATATGGTCATGCACACACAGAGTCACACATGACGTTAAAGACAGAGGCCTCCTCGCAGGTGGTCCAGTCTATTCCCAACGGCCTGGGGCCCCTTCACAGCCTTCTCACTGAGCACCCGTGTAACCCCTTCAGCACCGACAGCACCAGGAGCTCACTGAGCTCACGCTGCAGCTGCGGGACTTGAACGTGGTGGGAGCCGGGGAAGATGCAGAGGGGGATGGCAGAGAAAAGGCAAGTGAAGAGGTAAACACCACGGCACAGTAACGGTACCCAGACGTGCGGTCCGTAATGGAAGCTGGCAGACATCTCACTGCAGTCAGCCCTCCTGACACCAAGACTGAGCTGAAAATGAACTCGATTTAACTCTCCCATAGTGGGAATTAATTAGGAGAAAAAGTCCATACTTTGGCTTTCCACCTGAACCGCCCAAAGGTAACGATTGTTTTCTTACTGTCTCAACAGATGCTGCTGTTAAAAGGGGATGATGTGCACCCCGTAAACATGATGACCCGGGAGTTCCACACTTGCTGAAGGGGTGACTCAAGCCCCTGGAGCACACAAGGTGTGTTCAGGGCCTGGGAGCAGTGAGCGTGGTATGCCCAGGGAAGAGGCATGCGGTGAGAGGCCGTGCTGAGCTCAGGAGCCTGTGCCTACCCTCCCAACCCTACAAGGAAGAGGGAAGACCATGACTGATCGTTATTGTCGCCCGCTTCCCCTAGTGACCGCCTGCATCAGCACAGCCTGCAAGCTCGTGGCCTGCCTTTGAAATACGCAGTAATTAATTTCTGCCATCAACTGCCGTCCATTAGACAGTCTGAGCTGGTGCGGCCCTCCAGGGCTGTCTCTGCCAGGCAGGTAAATATTATTATTACGAGCGGGGGTGTGGGAGTCTGCACACAGAGCAGACTGTGCTGCCAGTGCTTGGCAAGCAGTTTGGGAGGGTTTTTTATGTCCATGTTCACAGGTGCTGAGCCAAGGCCCTGAAGGAACCCAGGCCTTCTCTCTACACACCCAAAGAAGCAAGCCAGATGTTCTGGGAGAAATGGCAGTGGGGTTTGCTGGGAATGGAGCCAAAGAGCTGATTTTAGTTCTAGCACCTGTTCGCACTGCCCTTCACTCCCAAGAATATGGGCAATGACAAAGAAGAGGGCCGGAGGGAGAGTGCTGACTGCGCGCGGACGACAGCCCCTTCCAGTGACTCGAGCCGGAATTCTCCAAACAAACCAGGCAGCCAGCTCCGAAAGAATAAAGGTGGCTGACACCGCGCAAAGCCCTGGCTGTGGGCTGGACCTGCAAGTGGAGCTGGGACAAAGGCGACGTCTCCTTTCGCCTCCTGAGGTCTCCTAGCCTCTGTTTCCCAGCCTGCCTTGCAGCCGGATGTGGCCACATGACAGCCCCGCCCCGCTGAGGGAATGCCCGCCGGCCATCAAACGTGTGCATGGAGCTGTCTGCACTCTCCTCTCTCCAGCGGGCAGATGAAACAACCCTTTAGGACAGCAGTGGGAGAAACCCACCGAGGCTGGCACAGCAGACTTAGCATCCCCGCCCGGACCACCCCACCAACCATGGGCAAACCACAGCGGTCACCTCGCTCTAGCCACCATCGACTCTGTGGTCTATCTACTGCCATCGCCAGCCCAGTCCTACTGACACAGATCACAGGTCCTGTCCATGAGCCTCAAACACAGAGCACGTGAGCTTGCTGAGAAAAAATTAACACACTTCTCCTATCAAAGAGAAATGAAAAGTCTAACTGGTAGTTCTGAATTTTTTAGCTCCACACACCAGAAAACGGAGAGGGCAATTCATGGAGTGGGTCAGGCCATTGGACCCAAGGCCAGGCATTCTCAGTTTGGCCGGTGTCCCACAGAATAGCCATGAGAAACAAGTTGAGTCCTCCCTGCTGCTTGGGGCTCCTCACCTGTCACCTGGGCCGGGTACCCACTGGACTTTCACCCAGGTTGGCCCTTAATTCCCATCTTGTCTTATATTCCAATATGTTTTTCTCCATCTTATCCAAATGATGTCATGATGTAACTTGACAATGCTCTACTGAAATCCAGAGACGTCACACTCCGGTAGCAAGTAAAGTTTAAAGCATTACTCGCCAACAACTAACAAACTTTAAATTTCACGTAAAATCTATACTTGCAGCTTAACTTTAAAGTGAGGAAATGTGACCTTCCGGGCTCCTGTTCCCACAGTGCGGTGCCTGGCTAGAACGTCCTCTGTGGGCCTGGGACCCCAGGTCGCCGCGCCTGCACCCTGCACACGCAGCAGCCCTCGTTCCCAACGCCTGTACTCCTCGGTCCTACCTGCCCGACCCCCGCAGGCACTGCTTTCCACCCTCTGTCTATTACTCAAGCTTCTCCAGAGAAACTCAGGAAAAAGGGCAGTGTGGCTCACCGAGGACGTATGTACTTAAAGGGACTGTTCAGGCAACCGGG
>NW_006199406.1:136802-137549 GCF_000334495.1 Tupaia belangeri chinensis
CAGTCTGTCTGGCGAGTGCAAATACTCTATAGCAAAAAAAAAAAAAAGAAAGAAAGAAAGAAAAAAACCTCTCCATAAAAAAAGAAAAAAAAAGAATTATTTCTATTTAACTTTATTTATTTATTTATTTATTTATTTATTTATTTATTTAAATTTGACCAAAGAGGGACAGAACGAGAGCAAAGAGGGGGCCAGTGAGAAAGCCAGCCACCAAGTCCAGGACTCGAACCACGGTCGGCCATGTGGGAGTCCAGTGCCTTTAAACAGCATGCCACCTGCTGGCCCATTTTTCTATGTTTTTCTATGCAATAATGTATCATGACTTTCCCAAAGACCCAGTTTCAGTTTCCTTATCTGTAAATGGCATGATAATACCAGCTCCTATTTAACCTTTTAAGTATAAAATGAAAAAAAAAATTGAGGGCACTCTGGAAATTAAAAAAATTATTTTGAGAAATGGGGGAGACTACTTACTAATAAAAAAAAGACAGTAGTATTTATATTTAATTTCAGTGATATTTTTAGCAAATACTTTCTAAGCTACCTCACTTCGCTGCTGCGGGCTAAAACATGGGCTTTCTCTCTCCGGGGCTGCTGCTGCATTGTAAGAGTACCAAAAAGAACATGAAATTCTTCGACAAAAGACTTACAAAAATAATTTTCTCATGTATTAAGATGTGGCGCTTTCTAGGTAAGCCTTTAGAAATTATATCTCACTGACTTCCGTATTTTCCAGGACTTTGAAAG
>NW_006199406.1:137580-154866 GCF_000334495.1 Tupaia belangeri chinensis
GTGAGGTACACAACTTCTAAGCATTTGCAATAAATAGTTAGGACTGAATACAAGTTTTCATCTCCATTTCTCGGGGTGACGAATGTGATTTACCAAGACCTAGGGATTTAGTTGAGCCTTAGAAACTATTAACGCAATGAGAACGGAGTGTAGTGAAGGAAACATAAGCTTCTCAAGATGCTAGATCCCTTCCGAGATGCCCTTGGGCCCGGGGTCTGTACGTTTCGCCCTTTCTGGGGGTGGACGCTCTCTAACAAACTCAGTGCACATCTCAGCCTCCACTTGGAAAACCACATTACCCTTCCTTCTGGAATCCTCTCACAAAAAAATTATACATGTGATTTGATTTTAATGAAAAGTCTGGATTTCAACCTCAGCAAGACTCGCCAATGATATGAATGATATGTCAGTGACCTGTGTCACGTGGAAAGAGTTGCTTAATCTTTCTGGGCCTTCTCCTAGTACCCCATACATGGGGACCGGCACATCCGGTTCATGATATGGTTGCTGGGCATGCTGACAGGCAGCTGGCTACCTGGAAGTGGCAGGAACGGTACAAACTGACCCCCACTGGGAGCTCTGACGCCCCATAGAGGGAGACAGAAGAGACAGGTCTCAAGTTTAAGAGGTACGTATCCCACCACGGTCCACGGACACAAGGGATCCCCGAAGGACTTATTCAAATGCATGAATGAGATAAATCTAGTTGGAGTTTTTGATTATCTTGTTCCTGGACAGAAAAACATGCAAGGGAATTTTCCTATGCTTGGTGCTGAAAGGTTAGGAGGCTACCACCCGAAACAGAAAGAGACGAAGGCTGTCGTTAACTCGGCCGTGAGCTCCTCCGGCAAGGCTGGTCCATTACATGAAGGCGTCGACGGCAGCCCAGCAGTGACCAGCGAGGAGAGCGACTTTGCAGGGACAGCCTTCCCTGAAGCCCGGGCCGGCCGTTTGGGGAGCAGGCGCAGCAGGCAGCAGCGGGGAGACAGCAACGTGCTTCTCTCGGCTTTGTGCATTGCCCTCCTGCAGCGCTCACGCCCTCCTGTCTGCTCTGCCGCGAGCTCTGCTGATCTGCTAGCACCTGGCCTTCAAACAGCCACGGGTTCAGATGCTTCCCAGTCAAAAGGAAAGCTAAAAAGCCTCTCTCCTTGTACCTTGTTTCACGTCCACCAGCCAGGCCTGCACTACGATTCCAGCCACTTCCTCAGGGAGAGTCTACACGTACGGCCCAGTGTTTCCTTTAACCCCACCACTCCTCCTCTGGCTTCTCCCCACACTCCTCCCCAGGTGGCTCCTGACCCCTCACCACAGTGTGAGTGGCACCTGCACGGGTCTCAGGCTTTCAGACCCTTCCTCGTCCTCACTGTTCTCCTTGCGATCAGCTCCCAACGCAGCGCCCGCATGCCCACCCTGGCTGCCTGCTCCCCGCTCCCCCACTCTGTGCTGCTGTGGCCTGCGTTCCCTGTGCCCTGCTGTCCCTGGGAAAGCACATGACACTGCATGACTCCCATCTCCGCAGACACACAGGTCAGCCCAGGAGGGACCTCTCTCTGAGCTCCACGCCTCCAGCCAGTGGCCAGCTGTCGAGCCCCACCACGCAGCATCCCTCCGTTTCTGAGTCCACGTCTGAACTTACATCTCCACCCTCTGCGATCAGCACCCACCCACACCCACACTCCAGCCAGTGGCCAGCTGTTGAGCCCCACCACACAGCGTCCCTCTGTTTCTGAGTCCACATCTGAACTTACATCTCTACCCTCTGCGATCAGCACCCACCCACACCCACTACCCGCCCAATGGTCCAAGAAACTGGAGACGCTTTCCCACGATGCCTCTTGGGAGAGCAGTGATAAAGCCCGGGGAGTCGTCCATGAGGCTTTTCCTTTCCATTCCTTCCTGGGCTCCGTGGAGAATCTCCTCACAGCCTCTCTCTCCCCAGCCTCTATCTCACCTGCCCACAAACACATCTCTAACACACAGACTCGGCCACACACTCCCCTGTTCACAAGTGCTTCAGGCTCCCCGTCACACAAGAGCCCTCTGTGTGGTACTAAGGGAACCCCAGCCCAGACTCTGGCTTCCAGGCTGCCTCGAACCCTGCCTCTCGGCCTACCCCTTCCTCCAATCCAGCCCTTGATGCTTCAGCCGCTCCTGGGGCCTCCCGTTCTGTGCACACAGCCCTCTCCTGGAACCCCACGCGGGGAAGCGCACCATGGGAACACAGAGGTGGCCCCGTCAAGCCAAGGAGCAGCCTGGGCAGACCCTTCCGACCCAGGCCTGGGAGCAGAGGTTAAGGTTCTGCAGTCAGGCTGTCCAGCTGATGGCTCGTGGTCACAGCAGCCCCAGGAAATGGACGCTGTGAGGGCGGGTCAGAAAGTTGTTAATTGCCAGATGGCGCTGCCACCTCCAGCCGGGTGTGCTGATGGCTTTCTGGGATTCCTCGGGCTAACAGGAAGCTCAAGAGATTGTGTTTTTGAAACTGCTTCTGGAAAAGGGACTCATTGCACCCCGTGTGAACCCCCCCACCTGCCCCCAGCACCTACCCTCTGCCAGGCAGGGCCTGGGACGTGTGCAGTTTGCAGCCTTCCCCTCGGGACCTGCCCTGCTCTGCTTGTCAAGGGTTTGGAAATGAGTGTCGGACATTGAGAAGATTCAGCCGGCCACGTCACCCCTGCCTCCACACTTGGGCAAACTGTTCCCCTTCTCTGCCCCAACGGCTCCATCCCTTCTTGGTGTTGCCAAGTCCTTTTGCCCTTGACTGTCCACCCTTCCAGAAAGCCCTCCCAGCCGGCGTGATCATACCAATCCCTTCCCACTCACGCTCTTTAGCATTAAGCTACAGCCTGTATTTTCCACTCTGGGCTCCGGCACCCACATCAGCGTTCTCTCCTGAGTGAGGCCGCAGGCTCCAGGGAGGGAAGTCCTGGTCCTGGGCTCTGGATCTTCCTCATGAGCCCTTGGAGGAAGGCCACAGACGTTTAAACAGACTCCATTTAGAAAGTGGATTAACTGATTGAAAATCAATACTGTCCAACTCCAGCCCAAAGACTCTGGAAAATCAATACTCAGTGAACACGGTGTGCAAGCCGGGAAACGCAAGGACGACGAGAGGCTACAAAGTCACTGTCGCCGTCTCCCCAAGTCCTTCCAGCCCCCTAACACCTGGGCTGTTTCCTTCACCCTTGCGGGTTGGCAAAGCACTTCTGAGCAACCAAAAGGATGCGCTTTTCCTGGTGTGAGCAAGATCGTGCCTGCACACTGAGAGGAGAGGTACAGGGACTGAAGGAAAGGAGGGACCGCCAGCTCCTCTCAGGGTTTCCTCACCAACCCCACACCTCGTTCTTAGCAAGGCGGTCTCCGGAAACCCTGTCCTGTCACTGTGTTTCCTAGCTTCTTTCTGTTCCAAGTCACTGTTTCTCTCAGAAACAGCCTATCAACCACTTCCCTAGGCCAGGTGCTATGATATTTAACGTCGCAGTCTGTTTTCTGCTCTGAGCTACCTCACCCATGTCCGAGTCCTCTCCCGAGTGGGGCTATGGCCTCCTTGAAGGAACACGCCTGACCTGGAATTTTGCATCTTCCCACAGCCCTGGGAAGAAGGCCATCCTCTTGGCTCTATCCCTACGGGTCCACGGCAGCCTGAGCAGTCTCTTCTCTGTGCACCTCCACAGCCTCCCAATGCCTCCACTCGCGCTCCGCACGCATTTATGAACGGCTTGCTCTGTGTCAGGCTCAGCACCACGTAGGGGAAACTCTAGGGAGGGCTCTGTCCTCTCACAGAAATTGTCAAAAGGAAAAGGAACAGATGGAGTCACGATAAACAAGCAAACAGAGAAACAAGATCATTACAGCCAGGCGGCGCTGCGAGGCCTGCACAGCACCATCGGTCACAGCCTCGCTGCAGAGAATAAGCCAGCCCTGTGAGCCAGGCTGGGATGCCCCCTAGAGGCTCTGGCCAGGGAGTGCCCTGGGTCAGTTATATTTATGCTGACACTTGTAAGAAAGGGCTGGTACGTGATGGCAGGCACCAGTGGTATGCCTGGCAGCCAGAGAAGTGAGCGCAAGACGTTTGAAGCAAGAAACATCCGGTGTGTGCAAGGAACGGAAAGGTGTCTCCTTGTCTGCAGCCTCGCACCAGGTGACCCTTCGGAAACAAAGCTGTCTGGGAGACGGTCACTCCCATACAACCATGACCCTCCAGACTATGACGAGCATCTTCTGTCCTCCTTGCCATGTGCTGGCTGATCCCTCCTCTGCCTTCCCACGGCCTCAGCTGGCCTTCAGAACTCAGCCCTGATGTCGCATGAACTGGCAGGGCCATCGCCTTCCTCACCCCGCCATCGACAGGCCGAGAGCATGCCTTGGTCAGAGGATGCTCGCCAAGGAGCTGGAGAAGCTCTCACTCTGGCAGCGAGGCAGAGACACGCAGGAGACGAGCTAGCTGACGGTGCGGAAACCGTGCGGGCTGCCCACGCCTGGCCGGACGGGGTCTGTCCTGGAATCCTCGCAATAGCAAGACTCATCGGAAAGGGCTTTGTTGTACGATCTTAGTTCAACTGATAACGCGGGGGGCTGACTCCACATGCCAGGAGAGTGGCCTCCATCACTGCTCTCGGGCCATTTTCCATACACACAGCAGACGTTCGTTGGCCTAAGTGGGGAAACCGCGGGGAGGAAAGATGAGAAGCAGGGAGGTGCTGCAGACCCACTGGGACTGCCTTTGTTCAGGCGAGGGCCGGGACTCAGCTTTCTTTGAAACTCCCTTTTGTAAAAAAAAAAAAAAAAAAAAATCACTCAGACTCAAAGCATAGAGATGTTGGAATGTAAAGCACAGGGGACCAGCAATTAGTGTAAAGGTTATGTTGCTGGACTCCCATGTAGTCGACTGCGGTTCGAGTCCTGGACCCGGTGGCTTAAACTCACATAGGATGCATGTGCGTGCATGCCCAAGATCCCGAGAGGAGAATGGAGGAGAAGGGATTGCGGCGGGTGGGGGGGTGATTTCTGGCTTTCTGGCTGTCTTTGTCTTTCCAGCAAGCACATGTGCCCTATAGGAAAAAGAAATCTCTCAAAAAAAGTAAAACACAGGTTCTCCATTACATGTTTAATACACACTGCCAGCTTACGGGGAAGCAGAACCGTGTTTTATAAACGCTGAAGCTGGCAGACACGTTTTCTGGCAATCTCTGAACGGCTCTTCCCACTTCCTGCTCATTCACAGCTCGGCAGGCGCTGAGTGGGCGGAGAGTGTGCGTGTGCGAGCGTGCGGTGGAGAACGACACTGGGAAGGGAATAGAGACAGAGGCAAGTCATTAGGAAGTAAATGAGCATCTGAAGACAGTGTGCCAAGGAAATCCCGACGCAGTCCTGAACCCCCCAGCACGGCTGAGGAAATGCAGACGTGATTCCGGTCAAAGCCCTTCAGGGGCCTCTGGTGTGAGTGTCGCATACTAGATCAACCTGAAGTCTGAAATGTCCATGACTAGTCACTCTTTTGGACAGAGCACACTCACAAAAATCAGCAAGTGTTTATCCATAGAATTTGAAAGGCCCAGGGACCAGCAGTTAGCGTAATGGCTATGTCACTGGACGCCCCTGTAGTCGACCACGGTTCGAGTCCCGGACCCGGTGGCTTAAAACTCACACTGGGCACGTGTGCGTGCATGCCCAAGATCCCGAGAGGAGAATGGAGGAGTAGGGATTGAGGTGTGGCCATTCCCCCTGGAGGGTGATTTCTCATTTTCTATCTCTCTGTCTCTCTCTGTCTTTCTGGCAAGCGCATGCGCCCTATAGCAAAAACCTCTCCAAAAAAAAAAAGAATTTGAAAAGCCCAGGAGGACTTCTTTCCTTCAAAATATCCCCTTAACTGCTAGGGAGAGTCGTGAACTGGCCATTTGAGAACCATGCCTTCGGATGGTAAGACTTTGGTATGTAGGCATTCCCTAATGAAGGGAATAATTACCTTTGGGCCCTCTGAAAGTCACTAACTGCTAGTGAAACTGTATCAGGATTGTGTTACTGCTCAGTGAGAAGCAAAGCTCTTACAGAATCAGGGGAGCCTGTAGGGAATGCAGGGCAAATGTGGGGTGAGGGAGGCGGTAGTGGAATGGTGCCAGCGTCTCACTTGGGCTTGCTGGCAACCGAGCGGCTGGCGGGCCCGCCCCTGGGTGATGTTCCAGCCAAGGACACATGACAGTCGGCTCTCGTCCAGTGGCCTTCGGTGCGCCCACCATATCCTCTTCATCGTGGGACAGCATACCTAAACAAGCATCAGTGACAAAACGTATCCTTCGGGCTGAGGGTTCTGTGTCTTGTCTCCCGGTACCTCGCACTCTTCAGCTCCACGTGCAACACAGTTGCACACCTTCAGCTCTGCATCACGTCTCTGAGTGACCCAACTGCACGCACGGACAGCCAGGCTCGGACGGCGTTCAGGTTGCCGTCCACAAAAGCAGCAGTCACTAGTTTACTCTTACCGTCCCTTCTTTATACAGAAGGTCATCATGGGCTGGAGTCCTGGGCACTCTGTTCAGCAGTGTCCTGAACATCCCATGTTGCTATGGGACCAGCTCCCTGTGAGGCCTGGAAACCTGCACTTCCTCGCAGAAGGCACGGGCACCACACAAGCTCCCATGTCAGTGGCCAGGAAGCTGGACTGTTCATGTTCTCACCTGAGAGAACACACCAAGATGCGTTCAGTTGTCTGTCTGGCCTGTGTGGCTCACAGGTGGCTGCAGCAGCCTGAGGTGGCTGGGTGCCATCACTAGCTGGTCTATGATAACACTGTGCCCCCTCTCTTCAAGGGCACTGTGTGCCGGCCACTGCCACATGCTCCATGCCCACTAGCTCACCTAACCTTCATAAGAAACCCATGACACAGAGTCTGCTTCCCTAAGACCTCACGGAGCCTCCGTCAGGGCCCTCTGGTGGTACACAGTCTCTGCATACACTGCACAATCTCTGCATATGGTGTATGGTCTCTGCATACGGTACACACTCTCTGCGTATGGTGCACAGTCTGCATACGGTACACAGTCTCTGCATACGCTGCACAATCTCTGCATATGGTGCACGGTCTCTGCATACGGTACACAGTCTCTGCATACACTGCACAATCTCTGGGTATGGTACACAGTCTGCATACGGTACACAGTCTCTGCATACGCTGCACAATCTCTGTGTATGGTGCACAGTCTGCATACGGTACACAGTCTCTGCATACACTGCACAATCTCTGGGTATGGTGCATGGTCTCTGCATACGGTACACACTCTCTGCGTATGGTACACAGTCTCTGCATATGGTACACAGTCTCTGCATACACTGCACAATCTCTGGGTATGGTGCATGGTCTCTGCATATGGTACACACTCTCTGTGTATGGTACACAGTCTCTGCATATGGTACACAGTCTCTGCATACACTGCACAATCTCTGGGTATGGTGCATGGCCTCTCTGCATACGGTACACACTCTCTGCATATGGTACACAGTCTCTGCATACGCTGCACAATCTCTGCATATGGTGCACAGTCTGCATACGGTACACAGTCTCTGCATACGCTGCACAATCTCTGGGTATGGTGCACGGTCTCTGCATAAGGCGCAGGGTCTCTGGGCACGGTGCACAGTCTCTCCATATGGTACACAGTCTCTGTGTAAGGCGCACAATCTCTGCACACAGTTTCTGCATAAGGTGCATGGTCTCTGCGTAGGGTGCACGGTCTCTGTGTACAGTGCACGGTCTCTGCACATGGTGCATGGTCTCTGCACGTGGTGCACGGTCTCTGCACATGGTGCACGGTCTCTGCACACGGTGCATGGTCTCTGCACACGGTGCACGGTCTCTGCATGCGGTGCACGGTCTCTGCGTAGGTCACGCAGTCTCTGTGTACCGTGCATGGTCTTTGCACACAGCGCTCAGCTTCTGCACACGGCCAGTGCAGAGCAGGTCTCCACCTGCGGCTAATGTCCTGGTCCCTGATGGGAGAGTTCTCAGGGAATCCGGTCACTCGTGGAAAACAGTCTGTGAATCTCATGTGCAGAGACCTAGACCAGCAACCTTCATGCAAGTTCCAGATTTCTCCACATGGAGAGACTGATGAGCATAATTCAGTTTAAAGAAGACCACAGGGGGGACCAGCAGTTGGTGTGATGGCTATGTTGCTGGACTCCCATGTAGTCGACCACGGTTTGCATCCCAGACCCAGTGGCTTAAAACTCACACCAGGCGCGTATGCATGCGTGCCCAAGATCCCGAGAGGAGAATGGAGGAGAGGGGATTGTGGTGTGGCCATCCTCCCTGGGGGGTGATTTCTCGCTTTCTGTCTCTCTGTCTCTTTCTGTCTGTCTGGCGAGCACACGTGCACTATAGCAAAAACCTCTCCAAAAAAAAAAAGAAGAAGAAGAGCACAGGGAACCAGCAGTTAGCATAATGGCTATGCCGCTGGACTCCCATATAGTCTACCACAGTTCGAGTCCCAGACCCGGTGGCTTAAACTCATGCTGGGCATGTGTGCGTGCGTGCCCAGGGTCCCTAGAGGAGAATGGAGAAGAAGGGATTGTGGTGTGGCCATCCCCTCGGGGCGGGTGATTTCTCGCTTTCTGTCTGTCTGTCTCTCTGGTGGGCGCCCGGGCCCTATAGAAGAAACCTCTCCAAAAAAAGAAGAGCAGAGATGCCGTCTCAAAGCTACCTGTGCTCAGTGAGCACCTGGCTTTTGATTGGACCTGACATGTACAGGGGTTCAAAGGGCAGGACTGAGACGACTGCTCTAAGTAGTAGCTGAGGGGTAGCTCGTTCATCACTGGGTGGGGTCTCTCCTCTGGATGCCAAGAGTCGGGGGCCTCACCGAGGTATTTGTCTGCAGCCATCAGTGTCCTGTGGCCACGCCTGGTTATGACCCATGGGGAGAGTAAACCACTGCTCTGGGGTCTGTGAAGTCATGGATCACCTATACAGTCTCGTGAAGGCTTGTTCTGTCTGAAACCGCTCACAGTTAAGCTCTAGTCTCCGTCTGAGACCACGGCACTGCCGGGCAATGGTCTACCCCGCCTGGACCTTCAGGCTGCTGCCCAGTTAGTTCGTATCAAACCTACTCAAGCCAAAACAGCATTCAGCTCTGGGGAGTCCATGTCCCTGGGCCTCTGCCAGCACCCACTCTGGTCCTCCTGTTTGGAAGGAGGAGTGGCTGGGGCAGCAGCAGCTGCTCAGTGAGCAGCTGAAGGGTTATTCCCAGTGTCCTGTATCTTGAATGCACAAAACCCAAGAGGTGGGGCAGCTGGAGGCCCTCATTCCTCATTGGCATGCTTCTATCTGTGGGAGCCTTTCCATGTCTTGTCCAAGCTAACTCACATCACAGCCAAAACAACAGGCTGCCCACTTGACTTTCTGCTCCCTGACAACGCTCCTTGTTACATGACGCTCAGTCATGTTCCTCTCCTTCGAGCACGGTAACAGAAAGCTTCCTTCCGCACTGCTGTGCTAAGAGCGCGTCTCCTGAGATCCAGCTGGTTTTCCTAGGGCTCTATCACTCAGATCTTCTTGCCAAGAAGGTATACCCTGCATACATCTTCAACGCACTGTGTGGCGAAGTGATATAACACAAGTGTGTACAATTATTTGCTTTTATAGATGTCTTTCATACAGGAGCGTGGAGTTCCCTGAGACTAAGAATTGTGTCTTATTTATCTCAAAAAATAGCAATTGTTGGCGAGCATGCAGAGAAAGGGGATCTCTCTTGCACTGTTGGTGGGATTGTAAATTAGTACAGCCATTATGGAACAGTATGGAGGTTCCTTGAAAATCTAAACATGAAACAGCTGTGCGACAGCAATCCCATGACTGGGTGCACAGCTAGAGGGTCTGAAATTGGCATACGGTGAAGGCCTCCCCACCATGCCCTTCTAGCACTCTTCCCGGCAGTCGAGATCTGGGGTCGGCCTCCGTGTCCACCAACAGACAAATGATGGCATGTGCACATGCAAGCATGGTGTGCAAGCATGTACATATGCAAGCATGTATACATGCAAGCGTGTACGTGTACACAGAACAGAGCACTACCAAGCCTTCAAAGAAGGAAATCCTGTCATTCGCAGTAGTGTGGCTAGGTCAGGAGGACACTGTGGTGAATGAAATAAGCCAGGCACAGAAAGGGGAACTCCATCCTTTCTTCTCCATGTGGAAATGGAAACGACGACCCCACGGAATGAGAAGAGAGAAAGAGCTGGGAAAGGGAAGGGGAGCGGAACAGGGAGGGCTCTGAGGGCCGCCGGATTACAGACAGGTCAGAGGAGCAACTTCCAGTGTAACAAAGCGCAGTGAGTACAGTTAGAAACAAGTTACTATGCATCTTTGAGTAGCTAAAAATGAGCATTGTGAATGTCCCCAACACAAAATAATGACAAGTAGGTGGAGATGGTGGGTGTGCTAGCCACCCTGATCTCGTTACTCCACATACTACTCTCACGCTGAGAACTCACAGTGTACCCGCACGTATGTGCAATGATCACGTCAATAAAAAGTGGCCGTCATCTCTTCCACCCTCTCTTCTCCTTGAACCAGCACGGGACCTCACACTCCATTCACCGAAACGCCAAGCAGGCGAATGAAGCCATTCAAAGGATGCAGCTCTTGGCAAGATCCTCCTCCGCCTGAAATAGGTCCCTCTGTCCCTCAGAGCATCCGACACACATGTCTGTCCTTGTCACAGTACAGTCTCAGGCCGAGTCCAGAGCCTGTGTAAGGCTGCCTTCGTGGCTAGACTGTGAAGCCAGACACCCGTGAGCCCTGAGGCCACGTCAGTCCAGCCCACAGCTACGGCGGGGAGCAGGCAGTTACTCTCTGCTGAATAAAACGAAAGAATATTTCAGCAGTCAGGAGAGAAATTACACACTGCTCTTCCATAATGCTTGTACTTTACAGAGTCCGTGTAGTATCGGGCCATTTTGAGCAGAGTTAATATTGACCGACGTAATGAATCTGTACTACACGTGGAGGAGGTGCCTGATGTCGCCACTCCAGCGTAATGGGCGAGGATCTTAAGGCACCTTCTCCTGGACACTGAAAATAAAAATACCTTGTTATTAAAAATGACATCATTTGGGACCAGCAGTTAGCATAACGGCTACATCGCTGGACTCCCATATAGTCAACCGTAGTTCGAGTCCTGGACTTCGTGGTTTAAACTCACACCTGACGCGTGTGCACGTATGCCCAAGATCCCAAGAGGAGAATGGAGGAGAAGGGATTGTGGAGGGACCATCCCCCCTGGAGGGTGATTCCTCGCTTTCGATCTCTCTGTCTCTCTCTGTTTTCTGGCGAGTGCACGCACCCTATAGCAAAAACCTCTCCAGGAAAAAAAAAATGACATCATTCTACCTTTTACTAACTATTTTTATTCTGATCGCAGAGAATTATAGTGATAGCTTAGAAAAAAGAGCACATTTAGGGAAGAATAAAACAAAACCAAGAAATAAAAAACCTTGTATGGTAGGAGCAGAGAAATGGATGGACACGTACCTGTGGGTTGGCACTGATGTTGGTTGAATAAGTCCTTTGGTGTCTACGACCTAAGAATTTTTTTTTTTTTTGGAGAGGTTTTTGCTATAGGGCTTGTGCTCGCCAGACAGACAGAAAGAGACAGAGACAGGAAGCAAGAAATCACCCCCCAGGGGGATGGCCATGCCACAATCCCTTCTCCTCCATTCTCCTCTCAGGATCTTGGGCATGCACACACACGCACCCGGCGTGAGTTTTAAGCCACCGGGTCTGGGACACGAACCACGGTCGACTACGTGGGAGTCCAGCGACATAGCCATTATGCTAACTGCTGGTCCCTATGACCTAAGAATTTTTAAGTAAAGGATTTGTTTGGGCAACCTGCGTGTGTCCAGTCCCCATTGCAGTGATGAGAGTCACCCGGGCATTCCCGGGGCCACGCAGTGGGGCAACCCAGACCACCCAGCGGGGCCGTGACCTTAGGAACAGTCAGTTTCATGGCTGTGTGTCTTGCCACCCTTCTTTCCTTTCCTTCCTCAAAGGATAGGACTTGAAGACTAGGAGAGTGAGGCTGCAGGGGAGGTAGAGCTGGGGATGAAGGGAGATCAGCGAGGCGGGGACGGTGATGGCATCGTGGGGTCGGCCTCGGCCGGCAGAGCACTCGCACCCCGGTGCTGGCCACGTCAGCGGTGCGGGCTCACGCTGTTCTTTCGGCTCCTCTCTGAGGGCTTTTGCAGCATCCAGGCACTTGGCGGCACAGACTCGCCATGGCTTTCTGAACCATCAAATGTCATTTTCCTTGCCTTGCTCTCTTGAAGACTTAGCGGTTGCTCTCTACTCTGGAAACTCATTTCCGTGAAAAGATTTGAATGCCTGCTCTAGACCTGGTGTGATAAACCCGTCTGATTCCTTACATGTCTAGGCAGCTAGTGGCAGGGCTTCGGCCCAAAGTGGGAAGGCCGTAATTCCCAATCTCAAAAGCGTAACTCACGGGGCAGATGCCTGAGTAGCATGAGGGTCTGAGACAGACAAGAAGGAATCCCACGTGAGGCTGTCCCAGCCCAAACGCAGCTCTGCTCTCCAGGGCTGCCGCCCGCCCTCCAGCCAGGGAGCAGGTCAGACTCAGAAAGCTCGCCACGGCCTCTGGAGAGGAAGGGACCCAGGTCGGCGCAGCACGGAGAGTGCCCACGGCTCTCACCGTGGCAGGGCTGGGGCGGCCCTGAGAGCCCCTGCACAGAGAGGTCCCGACGCTGCCGCCCTCGCTCTTCATGGAAGGAGACTGAGCATGAGTCACACAGCAGGCCACTGTGAGGGGACGCTCGGGAACTCTCCTAGGGCCATCCCAGGGGACAAACCTCTGGGGAGACCGTTCCCACACCAGCTGAATCAGATCAAGCCGGGTACCGAAGGGGGCTGAGACATGGAAGAACCGACCGAGGAAGGGCTGTGCTGTGAGGAACAGGGTAACACAGCTCCTTTGCTCAGCGGTAACTAGGAGGGATCAGCTGCTTTTACGTCAGAAGCGTCACCTGGGGCGTGGCGGCCGTTGGCCAGCAGACGGATGTCCCCACCTTCTCACAGCCTGGTGGCTGGTAGCATGAGGCTCAGGGGACGCCAGGCCCCTCTCGGTCTAAGAGTGGCTTGAACTTGAGACAAAACCACACTTCCTAAATCCGGACCTCTCCCCCAGAGGCCTTTCCCTGGGGTGCAACAGCAGTGGGGCCCCCAGCATAACCCTGCCTCTGCCCCCTGCCACACTGTGCCTGGGAGCCAACGTGAAGCCACGACCGGAGTCCTGCCCTTGTCCTTCCTTCCCTGAGGAGCTGCCACCATCTCGGTGGGTGTTTCAGCTTACTAGGCTGCCAAAGCGAAGCAGTCACATGGGGCTCACACCCTGAAAGCCGCAGTGTCATGCCCCTGGGGACAGTACCAGCCGAGCCTGGCGGCCCGTCCTCTCACACCCTTGTGGAGCAGCTCCATCGCTGCGGAAGGCCAGGTCTGTGAGGGGACACCAGGTCTCCATGCCCAGGGAAGTGGGGCACGGGGTGACAAGCTTGTGGTCACCCCCATATCATCTGTCCACCCTCACCTTGTCCAGCCCCAGCCCTGCTGCACACTCAACTCCGACCCCCAGCACAGTCCCTGACCCCTCTGAAACACCTCCCAGGGTGCAGCCGACGGCCCTGCACTGTGCCCCGCAGTCCTACCCGGGAGTGCAGGCCTGTCTCCACCACGTTCACACGCTTCCCGGGAGCCAATGCGCTTCCGACAGGACTTTCTCTAGGAAATGCGAGTGTTCACGACTGGCGCGACCTGACGGTTTCCCCTTCTTATGAGAATCAGACCAGCTCAGTGCTAAACCACGGGCTTCACATGACCGTGGATATTTCTGGAAGAGGGAAGTTCAGAATATTTCCCAGTAATCAGTAGGTCACCACGTGGACGCTGGTGACAGTGCAGCTCAGTGCCAGCCCCTTGGAGCGTGAGGTCCCTGATACCCAGCACAGGTCTTAGTGCAGAAAGGGCAGGACACCAGGAAGGGGCAGCGTGGGCCACGGACACCCCGGGCTTCATGAGGCACCCTTTGGAGCCAGGTGGCAGGAGGCCAGGCCGGGAGGTATGAGGTATGATGCCCACAGGTTAGGCCAAGCCCACTTGAGCCCCGTTAGCACCTGAGCCTCAGTGTCCACATCTGCAGAGTGGGGTCACTAGTGTGTATTACCCACTGCAAAGATGGGCAGGATAAGGCGCACCAAGCATGACGCTGGGGTGCCCGTGCTGCTGCCACGCTGTCCACTGAGCCCACTGCCACCGCGAGGTGAACCGAGTCCTGGGTGCAGCGAGAACAGGGCAGCCGGGCTGTGGAGAGGGCTGTGGAGGAGGCCGGCGCTGACAGACAGTGGTGCTGAAATGCCCATCGATGACAGGGAGCAGGGGATTATTGCCAGGCTGAGGGTCCATGTGCCCAGAGCTGCGGCATGCAGCTGGATGGCGACTGGACACCCGTCTCATCCCGCCCCCGCCTCCGCCTCGCTCCTCCTCCTGCCCAGCGGCCCCGCCCTCTTGTGCAGGCACTGGGTGTCAGGTCCTTTCTCTCCGCCTGGCCGGCAGCTCCCACCACCATCCGCAGAGCTCAGCGAGCGAGGCATTTGCTCAGCTGGCCCTGGCCAGACTCAGCCCTACAGGGGAGTTTCCTCAACACCCACCAGGCCTGGCGCTCCACTGTCAGCCTGGGGGACATCCACAGCCTAGGCCACTCTGCTTCCCTCCCGCCTGCTGGGCTTCTGCCTGTTTCCCAACCCTGCGACCACGCCCCTCTGCAGGGCTGATCACCGAGCAGTGCCCACTCAGGAGGGCCCGGCATGCTGAGCACAGCGACTCCCAGGCCTCACGCTGCCCTGCCTGGGTAAGGCAGCTGGA
The DNA here is from genome assembly GCF_000334495.1 of Tupaia belangeri chinensis. Classification (NCBI taxonomy): domain Eukaryota; kingdom Metazoa; phylum Chordata; class Mammalia; order Scandentia; family Tupaiidae; genus Tupaia; species Tupaia belangeri. Next base: position 152,498 of record NW_006199406.1, read on the forward strand.
GGAGGGGCTGCTCCTGGTCTCCCAAGCAGGGTCTGCACTGCTTCTCCTGCGGTCTTACAAATGCTTTCTTCAAAAGTGTACTTGTGAGTGCGCGTGTGCACATATGGGTGCATGCTAAAGACAGAGAGAGAGAAAGGGAGAGAGGAGGGAGAGAAGCTGTGAGAGGGAGAGACGCAGAGGGTGAGAGAGCACGCAGAGGTGCAGTGTTGGTTCAGAAGGTGAGCACCCACGGCAGGCCCCGCGCCTGGCCGGAGACACTGGCCCCTTACTCTAGAACTGGAATGAGCTGGGAGCAGGTCCAGTGCAGGGCGCGCTGCTGCCAGGGCTCTGCTCGTTTGGGTGGGGGCTCTGAAATGCTGACCAGAGAGCCTCGACCGTTCTTCTCGAGCTGCTGCTTCAATACAGACGGAGTCCAGTCAGAGCAGACACCCGAACAGCGTCACTGGAAACTGACCACGGAGAGCCTTCAGCTCACCCACCCTCAGCCCACTGCAGCAGCCCATGGCCCACAGGCGCTTCCAACCAAAGACCAAGTGCCCACATTCCACAAATGCCCCTCTAGCTCAGAGCAGCCATTGGAGGTGATGGGGAATGCAGAGGCAGAAGGTGTCGCCCAGTGCAGGGCTCGGCACTCACACATGGGAGGGGAGGCTGCAGGCCACGTGCGGAGGCCTCACCAGTCACAGAAAATGCACCAACAAGAGAGGGTCTATGCTCCAACGCGACACCCATGTATGAGAATAGGCAGTGCTGACCTGGCCAGGGCCAGAGCCTGCCCACCCTGCCTCCACCCTTGCCCCTGAGAACAGGCAGTGCTGACCTGGCCCGGGTCAGAGCCTGCCCACTCTGCCTCCATCCCTGCCCCTGAGAACAGGCAGTGAGTGCTGAGCTGGCCCCGGCCAGAGCCTGCCCACCCTGCCTCCACCCCCGCCCCTGAGAACAGGCAGTGCTGACCTGGCCCGGGCCAGAGCCTGCCCACTCTGCCTCCATCCCTGCCCCTGAGAACAGGCAGTGCTGACCTGGCCCCAGACAGAGCCTGCCCACCCTGCCTCCATCCCTGCCCCTGAGGGCCTCTGAAGGGAGCCAGGCTTTGATGTGGAACAGGCTCAGTCAGACATGGATGAACTGAGAAACCTGCTCCCTCCAAGGAACCAAAAGGCTGGGCTCTGGGGGGTGCATGCACACGTGTGTATATGGGCATGTGTGAGTGTGTGTGCGACCAATAGAGAATGTGAGAATGGAGGACACAGAAAATACTTTAACCAGGCAAAGAGGGGTGGGAGGACGCTTGTCTGCATAGTCTAAAGGAAGCCAAGTCCCTCCCCATTCCCATGGACATGCCGCGGAGGGACGCAGCACACTCGGGAGTGTGGGAGAAAGTGGCTCACCTGAAGACAGCGGCAGAGCTTTGAGGTTGAGGAAGGCACAGAACAGGCCGCACATTCTCCATCTGGTGACTGCAACGCAACTGTACTTTCGAGACAGACAAAGGTTTACCTAAATCAGAGTGGGCAGGAGGAGGGCTTCCTCACCTTCCGGGCAGTGCCTACATCACGCCTCTGCTCTGGCCGAGCTGGGCACAGAGCTGTCCATCTCAGATGGCAGATGGAGCGGCCACTTTCACAGAACCACGGGATGTCAAAGCTACGCGGGGTTTCAGAGCTCAACTGTCTAAAACATCTTGTTTACAGCTGAGCAAACTGGACGCTTACGGAGGTTCACGCAGAGGGACAAAGAGAGACGGCGGGGCTTGAGCAGAAACAAGGCTCCTGGAACCCCTGACCGAAGGTCATTCAGACACGGTGGTTCCATTGTAGCCTTCGATTTTACGGAGTAGCTTATTTCTGCCCACAGTTTGCAGCGAGCCTAGTGAAGTGGCCTCCTCGCTGCGGCCAGGGCCTCGATCTCGCTGACGTTACATACGAGAGGGCCAAGGCAAACAGCCTGTGTCTTCCACTCCCGCTTCGGAGTGCTCTTTTGAATGAGAAAACAAAGCTCTATCATCAGAAGACGCTTCCCCTCTGCGGGTGTTGGCGGCCTATAACCCAGACACACAAAAGCACAAATCAAAGGCCAGCGTCAACGAGCACAGGAAAGTGGCAGAGTCACGCTTCCTTTCCCGGCTCCCGTTTTCGCCATCTGTAAATGATCAAGAGTTCCCTCCGTGGTTCGGGTCAGAGAGCACGCGAGAAGGAGCAGTTTCCCTGCAAGCTGTGGGGAGACCGGCTCTGCCGCGATGTGTAAATCAGCCGCGTCTGAAGACGGGCCCGGTACTGAGCAGGTGGCCAGCCCGTCGGGCGACACGCAGCTGAGCCGGCCGGTGGGCAGCGCTGGGCTGTCCGCACCCCCCGTGGACGCTCCGCCGGGGC
>NW_006199406.1:154922-182224 GCF_000334495.1 Tupaia belangeri chinensis
GCGGGGCGACCCGCAGCTGAGCCGGCCGGTGGGCAGCGCTGGACTGTCCGCACCCACCGTGGACGCTCGGCAGGGCCGCTGAAGCTCAGTGCTGGGGCCACCAGCCACACGCGGGTCCAAGACAAGCATGTTAAATGCAGTCGCTGTCTGCGGAGAGATCATTTGTACAAAGAATGTGTGTGCTCAGGGTCCGGGAGAAAGACGTGCTCGAAGAACGAGCTGTTCCCCGACAGCTGCAAAGGCCTCAGCTGAAGGTGACAGAATAATGAATTTAAATAGATCTTACTCCCGTGAAATACTTTAGTTTTTTGCTTTTTCCTGCGAAGAACAGTATTTTTCTTCCTAGGACATTCACCTGAGGAAAGGAGAGTGGCGTTTGTACAATGAGCCTGGACGAAGCCTGGACGACGGCAAGCCTGTCTGCTGGCCAGCGCCGCGGAACACCGTCAGGCTGTCACGGGACGTGAACGCAACCCGGGCTGCTACCTCCTCTCGGCAAAGGCTGTGATGAACACGATGGCTTTTCCTTTGTCGTCTTAAAGTGGCCACTGTTTTAAGCACCTCTACTCCGGGTCCGAGTGCAGAATTACGCTCTCTTTCAGAGCGTCAGTAATACCACCTCCCAGTCCTACCTGGACCCCAACCCGTGCTGATTTAAGACGCATTCTTCCCAGTTCCTGGGGGGTTTAACTCAGGGGCCGAGAAGGAAGTGCGCGATGGTGCCTCCCGCCTTCCGAGGTCCGCCTGAAAGGCCAACCAAGACACACGTTCAGGCGAGAACACCGCTTCCCACCACGGGGTCACCTGGGGACGGGGCCCGGCCAGCCGGTCATGCTGCTGCTAGTCACGGTACCTTTAGAATTCCTTTGGAGAACCGCTTCCGGAACCGCACTGTCCTAAAACAGGCCGAGCACACGAAGAACGGCCGGCACTGCTCACGCGCGTCGGTCTGCGTTTCCCGAAACCAAGGGTACCCCAGTTCCCACCCTTGAATGACTCCCCATGACTGCAGATTCAAGACATTCGGGGCCGCCGGTCCCTAGAACATAGCCTAGCTTCTGAGTTCTGCACCCTGAGCTGCCACGCGGCGCTTTCTGAGCTCATCACGCCAGTGGACTGGCTGGGAACAAGCAGGCGGACACCTAACGCCAAGTCGAAAACGGCTTTTGGTGACTTGGTGAAAACATGTGTAATCCGCTGTCTTCGCAGTTCTCCAAATACAACGCACTGCTATTAGCTACGGTCAATACGCTGCACAGTACGTGAGTGAGCGTGGTGAAGCCGCTGCACGAGAATGCATGTCTAAGCCTGCTGTACACAATGTATGTGGGTTTTATCGATAAAAAAATTAAATAAAATATTGTCTTTTGGAACCATGTCCTGCTGAGACCAGCAGAGGACAGTGGTGGCTAAGCAGGTGCACCTATCGTCGGCCCTGGAGGGTCTCAATCTCTCTGACTGCACACTGGGGGGGGGGGGGGGGGGGGAGAAAAGGGGTGGTCTGTGCGGTCGTTTGTGGTGGGGTGGTGGCCGAGATTTAGCCAGAATGGGCTTTGGGGGAAAGGGAACCGGGAGGAGACTGCGCCCCCCTATACTCTGTTCTGATCCCTCCCGGGCCGGCCAGAACGGCCGTGGTTTACTTCCATCAACTCGCTCAACCTGACTCATGAGCGCTCAGTTTCTCCAAACTTCAGAAACTTGAGCCTCTAGGGTCTGAGTCACTAATCGATAAACTATAAAGGGACTCCGGGATAGGAATTTTCCAATTAATATCCCCAAATAACGGCCCACATCCTGCTGCGCTCCTTTCCAATTCCCGCGGCTTCCACTGGGACAGAATAAAACACAAGCTCTTTGACCGAGAATTACGGAAAATGAACATAACTCACTTCTGTAAGTAATGCAAATGACTAATACATTTATGAAAATTCACTCTGACAATCAAGTAAATTACAATTCAAACGGTAATTCAGAAAAAAAAAAAAAGTTTTCCTTTCAAGTTGGACATGATTAAAAAGTGAGTGATCCAGAGAACAGCTGAGCATGCAGTAGGCAGCCACCCCCACCCTGCTCGCGGGGAAGTATCTGGGGTCTTCCTCCAAAGCCATCAGCAGAAACGTCACCCGTAGCCTTCGGAGTCTCCGTAGTGCCCCAAGGCCCTCCCCTTCTCTACCCATAATCATCACTCCACTCCTAGCTCATCCATCCTGACAGGTAAACAGCATCTATTTGCTGATGACTCCTAAAAATATACCCCAACACCCGCTCTGCTCGCAAAGCCGCCCGCTGACTCAGCACCCCACAGCTCCAGACAGCGTGGACGAGTCAGAGCAGTGGTCCCCAAAGCTGCTTCACTGCGACTCCCCAGGTCGATGTAACGTCCTCCCATTGCTCAGGCCCGAAGCTTGATGTCAGTCTAGATCCTCGTCCTGTCTCTGTCCCCACCTCTGGTCTGACCTGGAATCCCGCCCTTCACACCTGGGTGTCCCCTCCTCAGTCTGTCCAACATCAGTGATTCTTGGCTGAATCTGAGAGACAGCCTCCAGAGAGGTCTCCGTGTGTCAGCCCTCGCTCACGGCAGGCTTTTTCCAACACAGCAGATGGTGTGAGCCGGTCAAACGCATGTCAGCGCATCTTCCATCTCTGCTCAGACCTGCCCGTCACCCCGTCTCCCTCGGTCTCTGCAGGGCTAGCAGGCCCTGGTGGTCCAGCCCCTCGTCCTCCCTCACCTTCTCTTCCATGGGTCCCTCCCGCTCGGCCTGTTTCCAAACCAGCACGACACCCTCCTGCTGCCCTCTGCTCCCGCTGCCCCTCAGCGTAGGCCTCACCCACTGAGTTACTCGCTCTCTGTCTCTCTCCTCCCTGTAGGCGTTGCAGCATGAGGAGAGACCTGGGAAGAGGAGTGGCACAGTAAGGACATTTAGTCCACTGCGCTCCGGAGGAGGTGACCCCCCAAGTGGGGCTGAAATCCTGACCCTAGGGTGACAGCAGTAAGAGGTGAACTCAGGGAAGGGATAGGCGGAGAGTTCATGACTAGTGTCCCCATCGGAGAGGTCTAAGGGGGCGTCTCTGCCCCTTTTACCACGCGAGAAGGTGCCAATGACCAACCAGACACCAAGTCCGCAGGGCCTTGATCTGAGACCTCAGCCTCCAGAAATGAGAGGATGTCGACTGCCCAGGTGGCCCTCAGTCAGAGCAGCCCACAGGGCGGGGACGTCGCCCTAGGGAGGAAGGCTTACGGTGGGGACTCCTCCGCTGCCTCGCCCTGTGCTTAGACCCAGCTAGGAAGCCCAATCCCTTTCAGGACCACAGGAGCCTTGCTAACTTAGCCGGCCACGCCTCCTGGGCACCCAAGGCTCCTAGTGGACGTGGACATAAACGCGGGGGAAGGAGAGTGACCTTGTGACAGCACAGTCCTCTATGGTGTATGCCTACACACTACTGAGATGTGAGGAGCCACCCAGCAAAGCACGACGGCGACACATCACACGCCACAGGCATGCAGACATCACACTCCACACATGGATGCACACAACTGTCGTTTTCCAGTCAACAATAACAATTTTCAAAGGAGGTGACATATCAAAATTGTGGATCAATGTATACTTTGGAAATTCTTATAAAGACTGTATATGTGGGACCAGCAGTTAGCATAATGGCTATGTCGCTGGACTCCCACGTAGTCGACAGCAGTTCACGTCCCAGACCCGGTGGCTTAAACTCACGCCGAGCGCGTGTGCGTGCGTGCCCAAGATCCCGAGAGGAGAATGGAGGAGAAGGGATTGCGGCATGGCCATCCCCCCTGGGGGGTGATTTCTCGCTTTCTGTCTCTCTGTCTCTCTCTGTCTGAGGTGCGCACGCACCCTATAGCGAAAACCTCTCCAAAAAAAAAAACCAAAAACCCAACTGTTTATGTGTATACTCTTTTATTTTCCCAATAAGGCTTATAAATGAAGTACATGAATTTTTTTCTATAAAATAAAAACACATACCCTGAAAACATTTCTGTAATGAACAGTATTTGTTTTTTTAATGGGTGTGTTTCTACTGAATCAGAGCATAGCTATCTGGTTGAATGGAGAAATTCCAAGCAAGTGATTCCTCCCAGGCCTGTCCAAGTGACAATCGTTTGTGTAGTAAAGGCACATTCTCAGTGTCTCCGTGTCACAGGCAGGGGGTGGGCGGGGGATAACTGTGTGGCTAATAGTCAACACTTCAGTTTTCCTTATCAAGCAACTTACCATCAACCAACTGCCATCAAAACGCCGCACTTCAAACGTACACTACCTAAATAAGACTAATCCGTCGCCCAAAGCCAGGAGGCGCAGTGCCACCCCTCAGGTGATGGCAGCATGAGAGCTGGCATTCTCCGCGACAAAGCCAAGGCTCCCTTCACCCTCTTCATATGCCCCCTCTCTGACACAGAGGCTGGGTTTCAGAATTGTTTTCTTCTCTCTTTTTCTTTCCTAGTAGAATAGAAATGTGATTTGTAATAGAATTTCACAAGTTAATTAGGTGATTTCTACTAGGATGTGATTTACTGGAACATACAAGCCCAAGAAACCCAAACTCAGGGATATTCCGTGATCGGTGACAGGCGCTGTGGATTAGGTAAGGCTGGAGTAACTGTGAAGGAGAACTGTGAAGGTCAAAACCTGGGTAAGGACTGACGCTCGGCAGGGGCTCAGATCCTGGGGTGATGACTGACAATAGGCAGAGGCTCGAATCCCTGGTGTGGGCTGAACACTCAACAGGGGCTCGAATCTCAGGGTGAGGGCTGACGCTCAGCAGGGGCTCTTAGTTGGATGAATGGATCTCCCAAGCTTGGCCTAGAGAGACCACCTGGAGGCAGGTGCTTGAGCAAATTGCTCCCTGGGGAGCGCAAGGAGGTGGTCTCAGGCCAAGGGACTGCTGTGCTGGGCAGTGGACTAAGGGTGCCTTCACCCCCAGCCTGTCAGGGCTCAGTGGGAACCCCTGTGCTGTAACGGAAAACACACCGGCCACTTACCTTAGGAAGCCGAGGCACAAATTCATACCTCCAACAAGCAGCATTTTACAGAGACTAAACGGGACCGGACTCAGAGGAGGCCATGGTGCCAGCTCGGCCGGTCCCCCCACAGGACCGCCACCTTGCATCAGAACCAGGACGCAGCTCGCTGTCCCACTGGACTAGCAGTACTGTTAGCCCACGGCACATGCGAGGACCCCACAGCGGAGGGAAGTGCGACCTGGAAAATGAGCACCTTTACTCAGATGTCACAGGCCCCTGCTGGGTGCTGCATGAGTGCTGAGCCCTGGCCAGTGTGACCAAGGCAGTGTCACTGCAGGTACTACCACATGGGACCCCGAATTTAAGACGTTCTCTGAGGACTAAGTGAGAACCCTGAGATGAAGACTCTACCCCTCCCTCCGCTCCTCCCTGTGAAGGTGAAGGGGTCCTTTATTCATGAACACGATGTCTTTGCACTCAGAATTTCCCGAGAAAGTGTCACCTTAACTAAGGATGGTGGGGCTGTCTGTGTCTGGGATGAGGGTCCCGAACACACACACAGCCAGCGTGCAGAGACTAAGCCAGGCACCAGCATGTTAAAAGGTTAGGCCACTAGGCTCACATCACAGGGAGGTGACGATTTGCAACATAAAGAGACACTGTGATTCTTTTTTTATTATTTTTTAAGAGATTTTTGCTCCAGGGTATGTGCACTCGTTAGAGAGACAGAGACAGAGAGAGAGACAGAAAGCCAGAAATCACACCCTATGGGGATGGCCATGCCACAATCCCTTCTCCTCCATTCTCTTCTGGGGATTTTGGACACACATGCACATGTGCCCAACATGAGTTTATTATTATTATTATTATTTTTGAGAGGTTTTTGCTATAGGGCGCGTGCACTCACCAGAAAGAGACAGAAGGTGAGAAATCACCCACCCAGGGGAGATGGCCACGCCGCAATCCCTTCTCCTCCATTCTCCTCTCAGGATCTTGGGCACGCACGCATGTGCACCCTGTGTGAGTTTAAACCACCGGGTCCAGGACTCGAAGCACAGTCCACTACATGGGAGTCCAGCAACATAGCCATTACACTAACTGCTGGTTCCCCCAGCGTGAGTTTTAAGTTGAGGCCGATTACGTGACTCCGTGGGAGTTCTGCGATGTAACTGTCTCGCCATCTGCTGGTCCCAGCAGACACTGACTCTAGGGACTGGTTCCTTAAGGACTCTGCACGGGGTTCATCTCACATCCTGACACTCCCTTCACCTCAGAGGCCCCAATTTTCTGGCTCTGCAGCACCTGATCTCACCCCAGCTTTCTCACAGACTGGCGGAAATACCAACGGCAGCACTGCTCCCACAAGTCACGAAAGGGAGCGGTGGCCGTTCCAGCAGCACCTTCCCGCTTAGCGAAGACCAGAGAGGCCCAAACCACGGGGAATCCCAGCTGCCAGGGCTGCAGGTTCCAGCGCTGTCCCCAAAATGCACTAGCCCTGGGTCCAAAGACGGCATGCCAGACACGCCAGCAGGGTCGGGGTCTGCCGGGCCCTGCTCACACCCGGCACAGTCTGTCAGGACACACCCTGCTCCCCCACAGCAGGCTGGTGTTCCCGCTTGCCGTGTCGCACCAGATCTGAGAGCTCACCGACTGTGACACGCAGCATTCCCTTACAGACCGCTTACAGGGAAAATCACCTCCAGTGAGGATGGTGTGCCGGTGTTTATAGACACATCACAGTATTAGAAACAGAAGGATAGTACATACTTTGCATCCGAGACCTGGAGAGACACCGCATTAAGGCAGCGACAGGTGACTGGGGTTGTCGCTTTTATTTTCAACAAAGAAAAGTGAATGCGGGGCACATGCAGGGCACGTGGGTGAGAGCTATGTCCACCTCACTGGAGGCCTCACCCCAACACTGCATGCTCTGGCCCCCACGTTCCTGCACGACTGAGTCTCAGCTGGAGCAGAGAGCAGTGTCGGCTCCACCCCTTCCTCTAGGCGCCCTCTGCCCTGCAGTACTCAGAGGCAGGCCCTGGCGTGACCTGGCTTGGCCGTGTTCTCGGGCACACCGCGGGCGGGTACAGGTCAAAGCCTGCCACTCAGACCCTCTCCCCTTGCACATACACCAGAGCCTCCCAGAATCCAAGTTTAGATCTGGGGGGGCTGAGAAGGAGAGAGGCAGGAGGCCCTACTGAGCCTGCAGACCTGAGTGACGTGTGCAGACCCAGTGCATTACGCCGGGACTGCTGGGCACCGTCGAGCTGCGTGTGACCAAGCTCACTTCCGTTCTCGCTCTGCTGCTCGCTGCCTGCAGAGCTGCATGGAGATGAAAGCGACTGCTTTATTGAAGCCGTGAACAACAATGTGTCCCTCTATGGGGGCACTGCAGCTGGCCTTGAGCAATGCTTCACACACCCCCGGCTCAAGGAGGTGACGTGTTCTCAGAACCCTGGACGCATTCTCTGTCCTCATCTTCTTTTCCTTAAAGGTGTGTGTGTGTGTGTGTGTGTGTGTGTGTGTGTGTGTGGTGTAACAGTGTATTTTAATTCTACTGAGTTGAGTATAATTTGTAAGTAGCATTTAATCCTGTTTTGGAACAATGTGACAATGGTTGTTTTAACTGAGGACCCCGGAATGTTAACACGGAGGGGTGATATCACTCAGGGTAGGCTGCTTTATGCTGTAGCTACCATCAGCTCCAGAGTCGTGGAGGATTCTGGAGCCAGGGGCTTGCCTCCTGCTTTTGTTAAATGTCTATGAGCATCCACAGAAACTCTGCTTTATTTTTTTAATTAATTTATTTTTTGAGAGGTTTTCCCTATAGGGTACATGCACTTGCCAAAGAGACAGAGAGACAGAGATACAGAATGCAAGAAATCACCCCCTGGGGGGTTGGCCACACTGCAATCCCTTCTCCTTCAGTCTCCTCTTGGGATTTTAGGCACGCATGCACACGCACCCAGCATGAGTTTAAGCCGTCAAGCTGTGGTTGACTGCGTGGGAGGCCAGAGACCTGACCATGAAGTCACCTGCTGCTCCCGCTCTGTGCTTTTCATCTTGCTGGGACCCGGCTGCCAGCACCGCCTCCACCCAGATAATGCTGGTCTTCATCAGAAGAGAGGAGAGCGGGCATAAGAGTGGGGGACCCTCAGCACCCCGAGTCACCTCGTCCAGTTTCCTAGCCAATCCAAGCCATTCGGCCACAGAATTTCTCCACAGAGCAAGGAGCAGAGTCACTGTGAGAGACAGGACTGTTGCCCGCAGTCCTCTGTGGTCACGTGGGTACATGGCCCTAATCAAGCTTCCTGACCTTGGATTTGCAACCTGCAAAGTGACTTATTTAGTACATCCTGAGAGCGAAATTGGTGACACCATTTGTAATCATTAATAATGACCAGGAAGACGTTCTCCACAGGGGGCCACAGCTAGGAGGCCTTTCTCCTAGTTTGGAGCTGTGCCCACATCAGAGGGCACACCCCTCCCTTCCCTCCTCACTTCCTGTGAAATCTACGAGTGGCTGAGACTCGGCAGGACTGTCCCCGGGGGCATCACGATGCTCTGCAGACCTCAGGGTAGGAAGCCAGGGCCTTCTGGACCTCCTGATGCATCCATGCATCCTGGGAAGACCTAGATGCATGAAAGCCTTGGCTTGGGGCCCGTAGGTGGTGTAGTAGTCATGACTGGACTCCACATGGCTGACTGCAGTTCGAATCCCAGATCCACTGGCTTGAAACTCATGCCAGGTGTGTGTGCACGTGCATGTCCAAACTCCCAGAAAGAGAAGAGAGGAGAAGGGATTGTGGCATAGCCATCTCCCTGGGGTGGGGGGCGGGGGGGGGGGGGTAATCACTTTCCCTCTCACTGTCTCTCTGTTTCTCTCCTTTAAAAAAAGAAAGAAAGAAAGAAAGTCTTTGCTCAAAGGATTTTTTTTTTTAACATTTCTTTGAGAGGTTTTGCTATAGGGCATGTGTGCTTGCCAGAAAGACAGAGACACACACAGACAGAAAGCAGGAAATCACCCCCTGTGGGGATGGCCACGCCACAATCCCTTCTCCTCTATTCTCCTCTTGGGATCTTGGGCACACATGCACACGCGCCCAGTGTGAGTTTAAGCTACGAGGCCTGGGACTCAAACCATGGTCACCTACATGGAAGTCCAGCGATATAGCCATTATGCCAACTGCTGGTCCCTGCTCAAAGGAAATTTTTGCTTTTGTTTGTTTTCATTTGTGTTTTAAGCTTTTTTTGCCAAAGGGCACATGTGCTTTCTAGAGAGAGAGAACAAGGAGGGAAAGTGAGAAGCCAGCCCTCAGGGAGATGGTATGCCAAAACCCTTTCTCCTGCACTCCTCCCTCAGGGTTCTGGGCATGCACACATACACACACCCAGGTGATTGGCAAGCCCTGAGAGCCGGGACTCACTATGCTTGGCCGTGTGGGAATGCAGCGTCTCATCCACCGCGCCACCTGCTGGCCCTCAAAGGAAGTTCAAAACAGAACAAAACAAAACCTCTTAAGCCCCCTCGACCTCTTTCCGAGGAGCGAATTAGCAGCCATAACGGAAAGGCTTGTTGGCTGTACCTGGTGGGAAACTCAATCCCCAAGAGCAGCAGAGGGGGAGACGCCATGTTCTCTGCGTGACCCCCCCACCCCTGCCCATGAGACACACTCGAGTCATTATTACTGTAGGCAGTTTAGGCCTCAGGCAGTGCTGGAAGCCCATCACTAAGTTCCCGCCACCTCCAGATACCATTACTCTTAGTGAGCAGGGGTCCGTCTGCCAGCCAGGGGTGCTATTTCCTGGCTAGTGTGTCTCTCCCTAAAGCCCGCCTGTTCTCTGGCCAGCTGTGCAGTAACCTCTACACCCGGGTGCCATAACCGTACGAGGACCATTACACCCCACCCATCCTATTTGATATCTGTGGCCTACAATACCTGAAACAACAGCTTGTATCTCAGTGAAAACCATTGTGGGACCAGCAGCTGGCGTAATGTCTATGTTGCTGGACTCCTATGCAGTCGACCACAGTTCGAGTCCCAGACACGATGGCTTAAACTCACACCGGGCATGTGTGCATGCATGCCCAAGATCCAGAGAGGAGAATAGAGGAGAAGGGATTGCGGCGTGGCCATCCCACCTGGGGGGTAATTTCTCGCTTTCTGTCTCTCTGTCTCTCTCTGTCTTTCAGGAGACTGTACACACCCTATAGCAAAAAAGCCTCTTCAATCAATCAATAAATAAATAAATAACTTCATTGTAAAACTAGTAAAACGAGATCTGAGCTTTATTATTTTTTAGAAAGCATTTGGCTTATACTTAAGTTGTTTTGTGTGCATCCTACATATATACTTAAAAAAGGAGGAGGGACTGAAAAAAAGTTCCTTACCAAACCAAGGCACTGTGTCTGCAGGCAATTAGGAGGTAATTCTTTACTTCACAAAAGATATTTCGTAGAAATGCTTTAAATAAGCCCGGCCCTTAAAAGTATTTTACATTCCATTTCATTTTCATAAACCGGGCTTACAGATGCGCCTAAGGGCCGTGAGCGAGGAGACACTGTCTCGGACTCGCGGGGCAGCTCCCTGAGGCACCGTCAAGCACAAAGTTCCACTGACAGAACTGAGGCACGTTCACAGCAAGCTGAAACTGAAGCACTTTCCTGACGCCAGTGCAAGGTGCTCCGAAGCCCTCCGGAGCCTCCGAGGAAGTCTGACTTCCAGGGGAGCCTTTGCCCGCCTGCCGCCACCTGCTGCGTGGCCAGCCTCGGCTCTAAGGGCAGGGAGAGGCAGGGCTTCCTTCGGAGCAGAGGCTCTGCCCTGAGCAGGCAGGGCTGGGGTCACACAAGTCCTGGCGTCTGTGCTCCGCTTCTGTGTGTCCCTCTTTGAATGCAGCACGACGGAGACAGCCTGGCTTGGGGTCACTGAAGAGCCTGACCTGGAGCAAACTGGTCACTTTCTGGAAATAAATGTTCCCTTTTGTAAAAAAAAAAAAAAAAAAAAAAAAGAAAAGAAAAGAAAAGAAAAAAACCAGGGAAGACCGACAGTCTCCAGTCCATCCATTCAGGATCATATTTCTTTAATGAAAAGTATTTTTCGAACCCTCTGCCAATTACCATTTATAATTTGCTAAATCAGGAAGCCTCACGTTACACACACTTCCCACCAGTGCACACAACTGTACGGCTGAGGCTGAGGCTGAGACAGCCGCCCAGAACGCAGCGTGTACACGCGGCAGGTAAGCGCTGGCAACGCGAAGCCGGGGCGAGGCTGGGTCCCGTCAGTCCCAGCCAGCGCTCTCTCATGCTCTCTGGGCCATAAGCTCAGCTGCACAGCCTGGCCATGAAGGCCGTGGTGCTCCCCGAGGCTGCCTGAGAAGTCACTCAGAGAAAGGCAGACCTCGGCCCTCCGCTGGTACAGACAGGACAGGAGCCCAGGTCACCACGCCTTGGGTGATGGGGTGTCCTCAGGCCATGCCTTCCATCCACCTGGCTGGGAACTGGGCAAAACCAAGCCACTGTACCTACAGTGTCAAACTGACTTTATTTCTCTTTCTTCCTTTCTTTCTTTCCCTTTCCCTTTTCCTTTTCCTTTTCTTTTTCTTTTCCCTTTCTTTTCTTTCTTTCCCTTTCCCTTTTCCTTTTCTTTTTCTTTTTCTTTTCCCTCTCTTTTCTTTCTTTCTTTCTTTCTTTCTTTCTTTCTTTCCTTTTCTTTTCTTTTCTTTTCTTTCTTTCTTTCCTTTTTGGAGAGGTTTTTGCTATGGGGTGCGTGTGCTCACCAGAAAGACAAAGAGACACGAATAACCCCCCAGGGGTGTGGCCACACTGCAATCCCTTCTCCATTCTTCTCTCAGGATCTTGGGCACACACACACGCTCAGTGTGATTTTAAGCCACCAGGTCCAGGACTCGAACTGCAGTCAACTACATGGGGGCCCAGTGACATAGCCATTATGCCAGCTACTGGTCCCATGTCAAACTGACTTTCAAGCCACGAGTTATGGACACCGTCCTGCTACAGGCCCACCCCACCTGGGGGCCCAGAGCAGTTCTGATTGCCCCAGGCCTCTCGGAGGCGATGATGCTCTGCAGCTTAGTGATGCTATCACTTGGTGATGGTTTTCTAAAACGTGTTCTTCCTTTGCCTTGGTGGAAACGGCAAACATGACTCGTCTGATCAGTCCCTGCCTCACGGCAGACAGGCTGGGCCGGACAGGGTCTTCCCTGACGGGTCATTTCGGCAGCACGCTGGAAGGGATGATGAGGAAATGGGCAGTCTGTGTGCAGCCCCAGCTCACGCTTCCAAAAGTGGCAGTCTCCACCGCCACGTGCTGTGGAGGCCAGGAGGACGCCGTAACGCAGGGCCTGCCATCTCCAGAAAAGGGCACCCTGCACACCAGATCTGGGCACAACCGCCCCACGTGGCAGTGCACGCGCCAGTGCCCTCACACGGCTGAGCTAGGAAGCGACGCCAGAACCATCCAGCTCAGGGACGATGGCCCGGCCCGTGACGCTCTGTCTGCCAGTTGCTTGTTCAGACCACAGGGGTGCTGGAACCAGTCACTGGAGTCAGTGACAGGTGTAGACAAAACTGAAAATTCACCAGGAGTTTCCTCTAACACACACACCACACACACACACCACACATATATAGTGCTAAAGTTAATAAAATAAAAGGCAAAAAGCAGGAGAGTCTCTTTTTACAGCGTTGAAGGTAAGAGCCGGTGTGGGACACAGGCCACCTCTAGTCCTGAGCAACGTACCAAAGGACAGAGACGCGGGGCCCGGGGAAGAGAGGTGAGCCCAGTGCCTGCGAGAACACGCCTGGCTCTGAAAGGCAAGGAGCTGCTCACCCTGGGTGTGAGCCACTGGCCCACACGGGCTCGTTTGTGCTTTGCTTCCCAGAGGTTAAAGCACTAACCCTTTCGAGACGCGTCTGTGGGTGTCACTGTCCTGTGGCTCTGCCAGTCTTTCTATGGGGCAGGGAGGGTGCTGCGGGTTTCTGGATTATTACGGACGCTCCCTCACACTGCGTTCGTGCTTTCTCCCGGGCACGCTCCAGCCTCACTCCTCACCCAGAATCCAAAACGCAGCCCTGGAAGCCGTCACACTCAAGCCACACAGGAACCGGCAGGCCCAGGGCAAAAACCAGCCTTGCACGTTCTCTGCACGTGCCAGCACCCAGCACCTCGGTCCCCAGCTCTGGGGACCAGCGTGCCCTCGCCTTGTCCTCACTCATGTTTGATCTTGTCCTCTCCTCGGAATGACCCTCCAGAACCGCCTCATCTTTATCTTCAACTCTGATTCCGCCAGTGTCACATTGCTGCTGTAGGTAAGCGAACTGTGCTCATGGAGAAGACCTTGCTAAACTAGTCATTCGACCAGAGAGGAATGCACGACCAAAGAACTGGGACAGGCAGCGGCCTCGAGCCTGCGGAAGAGACGCCCAGCGTCAGGAGCAGGAGTTGGACTATGGCAGCCCGGCACTGCTCTCCGACACCCCTCAGGACGCTGAAAACTTGGCCAATCTCCTAAACAGCAGTCACTTTCAACTCCTGCGAGAACACTTGGAAGGTCCCACTCCTCCTGGGGCGAGGAGGAGCTCTGCAGGGAAAGAAGCTGAACTGTGGGACGCCCTGAGGTTACGTCCATGCTCCTTCCTGCACCATTTACCAGCCAGCTGGTAAGAACACGCTCACTCTTCCAAGAGAGCACACGTGTAAGACAGAAAAGGCCCACTACCGAGCAGGTACGACGCTCATTTAGCGAAAAAGCACACCATCGGCAACTTTAGGTAGACAGCATCAAAAACCACTTGAAACCCTAAGTCATAAATAAAAGCAAGAGTTCAGGCCCAATTATCGATGAGTCTGAGGGAGCTCAGACAGCCTGGGTGGAAATAAGGAGTGCTCACTTAGCGTCGGGGAGATGCTGCACCCTCTACCACGCACTGCCAGAGAGTTCGCAGCTGATCGGGAAATGTGCTGACTGTCCCCGAAATACAAAGGCAGTCTTAATCTCTCTGAACCTTGATATCTTCATCTATAAAGCATAAGAAAAGGAACTTTTCCAGGAAGATCTGCGTTCAAAGTAAGGCTTTGAAACGGGATGTGGTTCCTTTGAGGTTGAGCTAACTGTTACAAAGTTAGAGTGTGGTGACGGTAACACAACCGTGGAAGCGACTACGACCCTCTGAGCTGTGTACGTAAGCGTGCTATGCAAATTAAACTAATTCCAGCTGTTCCAAAAGTAAGTCTGGGGTGGAGAGAAGGCACTTATACGATTTACAAGGGCTCCCTCTTAAAGAAAATTCCAACCCAGTGCCTCAGGAAGGTGAGAACGGGCATTTCTGGGCCCAGTAGCTGACAGCCCAGAGAGTCCATCTTCAGCGAATTCAAGATGTTTTCTTTCTTGGGTATTCAGATAATAAGAAAAGTAGCTCTTTCTTTCTTTCTTTCTTTCTTTCTTTCTTTCTTTCTTTCTTTTCTTTTTTTTCTTTCTTTTTTTTTTTTTTTGAGAGTTTTCGCTATAGGGTGCGTACGCTACTCCTCTCGGGATCTTGGGCACGCACGCACACGCGCCCGGCGTGAGTTTTAAGCCACTAGGTCCGGGACGCGAACCGCGGTCGACTACGTGGGAGTCCAGTTAGCCATTACGCTAACTGTTGGTTCCCCTCTTTCTTGACATTCATAGGAAAGCTCTTATTTCTACTATTGTAAGGGTCATCCAAAAGGCCATGAGAAACAGGTGTTATTAAAAATCTAGGCGTGGATTTCAAAACATTTGCACCAAACATACTGATACTGGGTCTATTTTTTCATGAACTTTTGAATTCCCCACAAATGCTCTTGAAAGTATAAATTTCGGTAATGCATTGCAAATAGAACTCTCCAGAACCAAAGTCCTCTCTCTCCATCCTCACGTAGTTGGGGGCATAACGGGACATTCATTGTACTCTGTGGTCTGGAGCACGCCTTGGTCATGCAGGGAGCCTTTGCAAAACTCTGAAGTATTTCTAAGGTCTGAAAAAGCAAAATGTAAGAGGACCCCCAAATTAGGTTCTATAGTCTTTGGCAAAAACAACGCTAAGGGGAGATGAGATTTTTGAATATTGACTGTATCTCGGGAGGAAAAGATAAGACAGACTTCATGCTGGTCCAAACCATACCCAGGCCCATGGAATCAAGTTTCAGGGAGGAAAAAGCTGAGGTCACTAAGAGTATTTTCACAGCCTAACAGAAACAGTAGCAAATAACCTCTTGCTGGGATGCTTCCCAGTTTTGAGTCTCTGAGATACTTAATGTAATTTATAGAAACATCTCTGTTTTAAGAAGTTATTTTGTTACATCCTAGTTCAATAAGTCAATGCTAAGTCAGGGAAGAACAGAATGGTTAATTGCGGCCCACTATTTGAAGGTGAGAAAATAGATCATGACTTCCAAACATAGTAACAATGGAAAATTTCTTCACATACAGTTGCTACTGGGGAGGAGACCGGATCCCCAGTTACCACGGCTCTCTATCGGCTCTCTATCGATACTGACACCGTGATGCTCAGAAGTGAGACTGAAGATGTTCCCACTCATCTTTTTTCAGGCTATTTGGAAGGCTTACTATTTTTCTCAAGTTAGAAGGGTGCAAAGGGCTGATTAGAGTGTCATCGGGGAGGCCACAGAGACTACCTGGTAAGTGAGACTAACAGCTCAACTAGTCCTCTGAAAAGTTTCATTTTCTCCCCCTTAAGAAAAATGAGAATACAACTCCTTAGAGAATGAGTTTAAGACGTAAATATGAAGAAGATTGCCCTTATTTTAATCCTCATTTTTTCCCTTTTTCAAGTTCACCCTATTATCCTCAACAGTCCACTTCTCTGCCTCCATGGCTTTCCTCTTACGAACAGCCCTGTAGAAAATGCTGCCATTTTTAGTATCTCTAAATCCTTCTAAGCACCAAATTCAAAGGGCTATTTTGGCAGCTGAAATGTAACAGGAAAGAGAACTCGGTCCAGGCCGGGGAAGGCTCAGCTTTCTGCGGAGGGGTCCTTGACTCAAGTGCCAGTCCAGCTGCTCCTCCCTCCTGCGCTGTCCTCCAGGCTTCTCTGAGCTCCCTCTCAGCAGGGGCCCCGCCCTGCATCCTCCTGTGGATACCTATTCGTGGACTGGCCTGTGCCCGCACCAGAAGGTCGCAGCACCTATGGGCTCACTCTTAATACCCACAAGGCTCCTTGAAAATCATTTGCGAACACAATCTTTCCCACCCTGAACTCCTTTTGTTGCAAAACCCACAGGATCAGATATGAAGCACTGATGCTGTTACTCTACTTGGCATGGATTTCATTTATTTCTTTATTGCAGAAATTACAACAGGCTTGTTTATGGGGTGGTGCCTCAGATTCCACTGGGGATGCCACCTAACAGGTAATGAAAGCACTGAGCCGGTTCCCAGCACCCTGAAGAGCCCTGAGCTGCTAACTGAGCCCACGCTCGTCGGGAAGTGGCCCTGGATTCGTGCCGGTGATGGCTGTACAGCTTCCAGCGTGGTCCTGTCACCTTCGTGAGTGCTAAATGGGTCCCCTGCGTACACTGAAAGGGTGACTCATCCAAAGAGCAGAATGCATGACAGGAAAATTATTTAAAAATAGGTGTCAAAACCAAACAGCATTAAAAATGAACGGGGGCAGTCATGAAACACCACTCTTATCCCTCTCTGTATTCTGTGCATGCGGAAGGAAGTTGTCTTGACCTGGATTGCGCACCTGCGTGCTATGTTTCTGCTATGAGCTGGAATTGACACGGTTAACATTTTGCTCAAACCATGACAAACAGCGCGGCTTTTCAACGACGCTGCTGCGCTGCCCAAGTTCATGCCAGACTGCTAGCTCTGCTTCATAACCACTTTCACTTGCAAACTGAATGAGAAGAGAGCACTGAACTTTTAATTTATTTAAAGAATTATTTATTTCATTCCACTTGCTTTTATTATTTCTATGATTTGACCAGAGAGAGAGAGAAAAAGGGAAAGTGAGGAAGCAAGTCACCAGGTCGAGGACTTGAACCGCGATCAGCCATGTGGGAGTCCAGTGCCTTTAAGCACCATGCCGTCTGCCAGCCCAATAACTGAACTTTTTAAAAAGCATATTCGCAACATCCGGCACCACACACACGCACACACACGTGTGCACGCACGCACACGCATGCACACGCATGCACACACACACACACGCTCATTCTCTCTAGATTAAGGAGAGCACCTCCTGTGTGAAGACATGGGTAGATGGATGTGAACGAGAAAAGACAAGGTCCCCCCCGTGGAGCTTCTGGTTGTGGAGATAGCCAATAGTCGACCCCAGCAACCAATAGATCATCTGATCTGAGGAACAGTGAGGGGCTGGGGATGACTGGTAAAGGTGCCTGACACTGCGGCAGGGACACAGTGCGAAGAAGGACTTGTGAGCGAAGGTCTAAGGCAAGGAGAATAAAGACACCAGCACCTTGAGGGAGGACCCAGCTGGAAAGGATTGGAGCTGAACAAGGTTTGAGCTGCAGGGACATGGGAGGCCGAGGGCGAGGCTGGGGCCTCTGCAGCCCCCAGGAGGCATCCTGGTAAAATGTGACAGAGCCCCCTGTGATGACATGCTAAGGAACCAGTCTGGGCTGGTCTTAAACGATCACTCCAAGCCTGAGAGCAGCCTGCCCTCTGACCGAAGCGGAGGCAGGGAGGGAGTGGAGGCTGCTGTTGCTCCGCTGGGAGCAGATGGTGTCGCCGGCTGAGTCGGGAGCATCTGAAGCCAGAGCTGCTGTAGGCAGGCAGGCTGGCTGTGAGCTCCGACGGGAGAAAAGAGCCAGGGTCACTCTGAGCTTCTACGCATGACCATCACGGCGAGACGGCTCCAGGCCCTGAGCTCAGGAGCCTAAGGAGAGAGGGGTGGAGGGCGCGGGCCGAGAGTCCCGCCCGGGCTCTGCCGACTTCATCACCCACTGGGCATGTGAGAGGTGTGTCCAGACGAGAGCCTGGGGGGGGGGGGCAGCCAGGGCCCTGAGGCTGAGACACAAATCGGGAAACCCTGAGGACACGATTCCACTCAAAGCTGTGCAGACAAGACCATGTAGAAAATGCAGAGGGTTGGTCCCTGAGCCCTGGGGCAGGAGGCCCTACCAGGCCAGGGGAAGAGATGCCCAGCCCTGAGATGGAGCGATGGGGCCTGGAAGCTAAGAAAGTGGCCAAGGGAAAAGCCCTCAGCCGTGTGGAGGCTGTGGGTTGGACAGCTTCAGGACGTGACTGGGCCTGGCTGGAAGCGACTCACACTCCCAGGTAGTGAGACCCAAAGCTGGACGATGGAGGAGTATTCAGGAGGAATGGGGGAGGCGGGATTAATTCATTAGTTCATGGAAGCTGGGAAGCTGGAGGGAGGCAGGACATCAGAGAAGGTATTTTTTAGGAACTTCTTCTAGGAAAATCTAAGTGCACACTAATCTCCCAGCAGGAACAGCCCGTTGATGAGACATCAAGAGCACCCAAGAAAGCCACGCAGTGTCCTGGCTCCTGGGGCCACACCGAGGCCCTGCGTGGCCACACAGGCAGCGCTGGCACGGACACGGGCTGGTCTGCGCAGGCACTAGCGGGCCGCGTGCACCTACCCTTTTGCCCAGAGACAGAACCTCAAAGACCAGGACCACCTCAGAGCTCTAGGTTAGCCATCTGGGAACAAAACAGAGATGAAAACAACAGCAAAATAAAATGCATCGCTGATGTTCTTTACTAACTCATCTGTAATCTTTGCAAAATAAATTCCATGTGACCATTCACATTTTCACTCAAAAGGACACGGAGGGCTAATCCTACTGCAGAGTTCGTATGAAATCTCAGAACGACATCCACGAGGACAGCAGTTTTGGGGGTTCATTTAAGTTATGCTGAATTGATAGAGAAAGGTTCTTGTGACTTTCTCAGTAAAGGGCTGTTCAAAGTGAGGTCTCTCTGCAACAAGCCCCGACATCTGACAGCATGCCTGCAGCCGTGTCTGGCCACCCTCCCCCCGGTACCCCAAGCTGATATTTACTGACACTCTACCATCTGCCTTTTCCTTTTCTTCTTCCTTTTTTTTTTTTTTTGACAGAGAGATTTTTGCTATAGAGTGTGTTAGAGTGTGTGCACTCACTGGAGAGACAGAGAAAAACAGACAGAAAGCATGACAAGACCTCCCAGGGAGACAGTCACGCCACTATCCCTTCTCCTCCATTCTTCTCTAGGGATTCTGGGCACACGCACACACGTGTCCAGCGTGAGTTTAAGCTGCCAGGTCCAAAACTCGAACTGTGGCCAACCACGGGGGAGTCCAGCGATGTAACTATTATGCCATCTGCTGGTCCCGCCATCTGGCTTTCTCTATCCATGCCTACCTGCGAGCAGTACCCAGATCATCAGTGACCGTCTCTCCCCAGTGTGACTCTCACCGGGCTGTGGCACACATTCTCTGTTTAGAACTCACAATGAAAACTAGACTGTTTTGATTCTGTCCGCTGTTTCATCCTCTGTGGAAGCAATGTTTCTCAGCTCTTCTGTGTATTTCCAGAAACGTGGACTGTTAGCTTAAAGACTTCCGGGAGGCTTTGCAATTCCAATTCCCATGGACACATTAACTGCACTGCACAGCAGCTCATGCAAGTATGATCCACTTGCGGTATAAACAGCTCCGAGTTTCAATTTGCTGACTTACGTGTCAACTGTTTCTCCTTTTTAAAATGTTTTTATCGATCTGTCAATTTTTTGTCTTTTTTTATTACTTTTTTAAAATGTTCATTTAGTCACTGTCCATCTTTACAGCACACGACATGGTTTTTCCCAGCATGAATACTGTGCCTGTCAGTCAAGTCAGAGACAGCGCCATACACATGACCGTCAGCGTGTCCTTTTCATTTTTGGGTCTGTTAAAAGCTAAATGCTTCTCTTCTTCCTCACCCCATCCCCTCCCTAATTTCAAGCCAACAATCTGGATCTCTCAAATCACACAAAATGAACCTGATTATATTCCCATGACAGTCCTCCAGAGATCTGTACGAAGTCTTCAAAAAGTTCATGGAAAATGGAATTTAAGCGTTTATGTTGGTACAAAGTATTCTGAAATCCATGTACAGGTTTTCCACATTGCATTTCCCATTACTTTTCTGAGGACCCCTCCTATGAACCCGTGACACCCTCCACCCCACAGCTCTGCCTAGCGAAGGAGTTGGGATTCTCCAGAGAAACTGAACGGTGTGTGTGGCGTGTGTGCACGCGTACACGCACACACATAAAAGGAGGTTTACAGTAAGGAACTGGCAGACGTGACTGTGAGGCCTGCAAGTCCAACATCTGCAGGTGGGCAGCGGGCTGGAGACCCAGAGGCGAGCTTCTGCTTCACTCGGAGCTCACCGGTTTAGACGGCAGCCTCACCCAAATACGCCCCCAGGAATTCAGAGCAAGCTCTGACCACGTACGTAGCTCTGAGGCCCAGCCGATTCGACACGTGGAATTCACCACGAGCAGAGGAGAGTGGCGACCTTCCAAATTCCTTGACCGGCACACGTGCGGCCTTGACCGTGCAAGGCCTCCCTCCCGGACTTGTGCCGACGGGCCTGCTCCCTTCCCGCATGGCACCCAGAACTGGGCCCCAGCTGTGACTGGACCGCACACCAGGCCCCAGAATATTGGGCTCTCAGCTAGCTTTTGTCTTAGCTCAGCACTTGACAGTCATTTAATAGAAGCTTACAATATTTTCCTCTAACTTGGTGCTGATTTCTTCATAAAAGTTGAGTTCAGAAGCTCTTTTATGCTCTTAAAATACACTCCATTCCATTCCATAAAGACAAACATCCCACCAGTCTCCGGTTTATTTTCTCCTAGCTTTTATGTATCACAAGTCCTACCACCAAAGCTTACTGTCGCTTTTTTTTCATTGCTTCACTATTATTAACTCAAAGTTCTTTGATAGCTGGCCCCAGGATGAAATCGCAATTCAGTTTCTGCCTGCCCGTCTACCTCCCTTCCTTCTGCTCTCTCTCTCTCTCTTCCTTCTTTTATTTTTGACTGATAACTTTTATTAACATAACTGCTGCAATGTCATTTTTCAATACATGCCTGCAGTGAGTAATGATCAAATAAGGATGATGGTTGTGCCCCTCGGCCCAACACACAGTAATCTGTTGTGAACCATGTTCTCCCTCCGTATTTTACGGCACGAGGCACTGTTCCTTCAACTTGCAGTTCTGCTTCTGTTCCTCGACATCCCCTGTTCCAAGTCTACTTTTCAAAGCTCATGCTGCCCACGGGTCACTCCCCTCAGTGCTCCCACCAAATCCCGTCTCCATCTTACCAGCCCATTAACAGCAAGTCAAAGGGTCTCTCTTCCTTTTCTCGGTAAACTGTCTTAGAGTCCTCTCACAGCACTCCCGAAGCAGAGACGCTCACGCTTCACTTTACTTTCTTAAACATGGATTTAATTTCACTCATCCATCATCATCATCATCATTATTAACATCTTGCTATAGTCACCAGAGAAAGAAAGAGAGGGAAAGTGAGAAAGCAAGCGCCCAGGTCCAGGACTAGAACCACATGTGGCCATGTGGGAGTCCAGTGCCTTAATCACTACGCCACCTGCTGCTCCCCGTGCTTCACTTTAAACTTCATTAGCATCTTTTATTTTTTTAAAAATTCTCACTGCATTAGTAAATTCCCAATGTATAGTGGCTTACCCCCCCCCCCTTTAAAATACACGTGACTTCTTTTTCAGTTTTTGCTATAGGGTACATGTGCTTGCCAGGGAGAGACAGAGACAGAGAGAAGAGAAAAAGTGAGAAATCACCCTACAGGAGGATGGCTATGCCACAGTCCCTTCTCTTTTCTCCTCTTGAGATTTTGGGCACACATGCACACGCACCCAGTGTGACTTTCAAGCCACTGAGTCAGGACTTGAACTGTAGTCAGCTATGTGGGATCCAACACCTTAACCACCGTGCCACCTGCTGGATGAAAATATACATGACTTTAAAAATCTTTTGGATGGGCGATTGGGAGAACCACTTCACCACTTACTGTACTCTTCCCATAGTCCTCAGCATTAGAACACTTTCACCTGCAACACCCCCTGTGTAGACGGAGATGTCAAGGCTGGAACGAGGCTCTCAGGCTACCGTGTTCTGAAGACGTGTCGACCTGTGATCCCGGGCCTGGATGCATGATGAGCTGCAACTATCTGTTTTTGCCTCGGGAATGTCAGCCCCGAGAGGGAGGCGTAGCAGGACACTGCTGCAAATGGCAGCAACTCGCAGGGTGAGCCCCATTACTCACCCAGCCCCGCGAGAGCGACGGGGAAGGGCGACTAAGAAGGCTCACTGCCACCACCGCAGGCCCTCTTCACCCCACTGAGCCCCTCCCGAAGCCCTCCGCACTGCAGGGACTCGGTGGTACCTCTGCCCTTGCCCTCGTCTACACTGCTGGGCGTGTTGAGAAAGAGAGTCAGGGTGAGATACTGGAAGACAGTGAGGCGACTCCAGGAGTAACCTTGTTTAGCTCTCGGGAGAGCAAAACCTCCGCCCGTCTGCTGCTCTGCGCAGGCTGCACAGACCCAGGAACCTCTCTGCTTGTCAGACATGGCGACCGACAATTTCAGGAAACAGAAAAGGCCCGGCTCCCCACCGTCCTCCCCTTCCTCCAGCAGGAGGGAGGGCAGCGCTGACCTTCCACGCGGGAGCATAAAGTGCTGGGCTGGACCTCACAAGTGCCACAGCCTCGGCGGGGCCCCAGTCACCAACGGAAGAGCTCAGAGAGGACCTGCTGCAGCACCACGAGGGTAAAGCCAAGGAAAGCGGGCGCGCCGACAGGGACCAGGCACGGGGCAAGGTTCTGGATGGCCTTCGGGCCGGTCCACAGCAAGGTTTTGTTGACTGGCTACTTTTTAATATACTGAGAATGTTGTGTTTGGAAAACTCAACACTTTATCACCTTTTCTTTCTTTCTTTCTTTCTTCCTTCCTTCCTTTCTTTCTTTCTTTCTTTTCTTTCTTTCTTTCCTCCCTTTCTTCCTTCCTTCCTTCCTTCCTTCCTTCCTTCCTTCCTTCCTTCCTTTCTTCTCTTTTTTAAAATAATTACTTTGTTTGGGGCCGGTAGGTGGCATAGTGGTTGGGACTCTGGACTCCCACATGGCTGATCATGTTTTGGGTCCCAACCTGGTGGTTTGCTTTCTCACGTTCTCGCTCGCTCTCTGGCAAAATTAAAGAAAAAATTATAACAATAAATAAAATAAAATTAGTAATTATTTAAAAAAATAATTGTTCTGTTTAATTTTAGTCATCATCTTTAATTATTTATATATTTGACCAGAGAGAGACAGAGAGAGGAAAAGTGGGAAGGCACGCTGTCAGGTCCAGAACTAGAACTGTGTAGGGCCACATGGGAGTCCAGTACCTTAGCCACCACGCCACCTGCCAGCCCGTGCCCCCTTTTCTGAGGTCACAGGGCTACATACGTCGGGGCTAGCTGCAGTTTCCCCTCCACGATGGAGGACACCTCTAGTGATGCTGCAGGCAGTGCTTCCTCGTTGCCCCTACAGATTCAAGGGCGAGTAAATCTGGCTCTTGGAAGCGGCCATGGCCCTCAGGCTTCCTTGCTTGGCTCGCCCAGAGCTCTCTCACCGGCCTTCCTCCACCCCACAGCCCCTAGGGCCCCTGTGCTTCTGTTATACTTCAAGACATGAACACTCTGCCCCCAGTGCTTTGCTGAGGGTTTTTCTCACTCTGGAGTTCTTGGAAGAGAGGAGGGAGTGGTTCCATCATGCGCGTCTTCGGCACCTCCAAGCTTTCTTGGCTGAGCTGTGGAGGCCTCCCAGCTCTCTGGAGCTGCAGACTGGGTGGCTCTGGTCCCCTGGGGGGCGTCTGTGGTGTGGCTGCTGGTTGCTGGAAAGGTTACTCATCTGCATATTCTGATTTGTAAGGACAAATACCAGTTAAAGTTAAGAGGCTCAGAGCTCCCTGTTGAAATAAAGAAAAAGATGCCCTCTTTTCCTTCTGCTCAGAGCACTTGCATCAGAAAACCTGGGCGAACTTTCTTCTCTCTTTGAAGCGTATCCTTTTGAAGACTAGATGAGCAGTCTTTTGTTGGTCTTAGGGCCCAGCAAAGCTTCCCAAGAACCAAGGAACTTTCTTTTGAAAATGTGAACATCAAAAGTGATGCTCCCAATTTCTGGACTACCTTCCTGGGCTCCTCACTCCTGAGATGCAGAGCCACGTCCATCAGAAAGACATACCAGTTTGGATTTCCCCTGGATAAAGGTGACAGCCCCCACAGACGGTCCCCCGACCCGGGTGGGGCTAGAGCGAACTGTACACGGCGCTGCCAAGCCCTCTGACCTGCGTGTCAGTCCCTACTCACCTGCCTGCAATGGGTGGTGACGAGGTTTCTGTCTTCACAGAGCTTCTCACACTGCCAGCAACGTCCCCACATCCTGGGGTAATACTTACTCAATAATAGAAGTCTTCTCTTTCTGTGTGGAGAGAACTTCTGGGTCGGGAGAAGATTGTGTTGTTAATTATGTTTCTCTAGCAGGCAGTGCTCTGAAGATGCCAAGAGGGAATTTCCAGAAGGCGCCTGAGCGGCATCCTTGGTGCCGCTAAACTAACTGCAGGACGGGTTCGACATACCTTCCATTTGCGCCTCCTAGTAAGAGTTCGAGGAGGAGGAGGAGGAGAGGAAAATAATACAGGCTGAGTACTGGGAGGAGCCTCTGGAGTAAGACACCCTGACATCAGCTGTGGCAGGCCGAGCCGGCCCACGTCTATCTATCTGCAAACAGTCCAAGCCTCTATCCTTCAGACGCACTGCAGGAAGAATTCCCCAGGTCCAGAGAGAGAAAGAGGTCCCTCTCTCAGCACCCAACTGCAGGGAGCCCCTGTGGAAGCAAGGGGCCTTTCCCGTGGCCGTTCCAGCTGGTCCTGCTGGAAGCTGGCTCGTTCTCAGCCAGAAGTGTCCTCCTGCTGGGTGACCTGTCCAAGCCCTCTCTCCTCCCCTTCCTCTGCTTTTTCTTATGAAAGACAATTTCCCCTTGTAACTGAATCGCAGTGACCGGGTTGGCCACTCGGCTACCTGTGACAGTGGCCCGGGAAAAGTAGGGTTCTGCAGGGGCCTCAGTGTGGCTTTCTACTGACAGCCCAGCTCTTCCTTCTCAGGTTAAGTTCCTTTGCAAGGAACTGATCTCCATGAACAATTCTACCTCCCTTATATCCGCAGGGTGGTCTTGAGAAATGTCGAAGCACTTTGAATGTTCTGGATCACACAGAAGCTTCAGGAACGCATTAGCTGTCATTAGCATTGTTAATGTAACAGGGAATTTGAAAATTTGCATAAGAGCATTTCAACATGATCTCCTTTATATGTATTGAAGAAGAAGAAGATGAAAAGCCTTTGTGTTTGGCTTTAGAACTGGAAGCTTATCTGCAGTAATTAACATTGCCTAGATGTCTAAAAAAATTAACCACTCTGAATAATCATAGACAAAAATAAAGTCAGAGTGAGAAAATACTCAATTCTTCCTTAATAACAAAACTCAAAGATGAAAGCTGTCTCTTTGACCCTAACGGTACCCACATAAGCACTCTATAGTGAATGGAATTTAAAATGGAATGATTACACTAAGAAAGTACAAGTGTTGTCAGAAAAGTCATGATGTATTTTTTCTGTTTTCCTAATGCGAGAAAGTGCATAATGACTTTTTCTGTTTTCCTACGGGAATAAATGCACCATGACTTTTCCAACAACCCCATATTTGGGGTCCTAGCTCGCAGACCTCTTTGCTATCATAAACCACACTACGGATAAAGCTAAAAAGAAAGAAGTAAATAAGGCATGACACCAGGCCAGCCAATGGCGTTTAGCTGGATCCCACAAGGCCGACTGCATGGTTCGAGTCTCGGACCCAGCATCTTGGAAAACATGCTGGCACCTGTGTGTGTCCAAAAGCCCAAGAGGAGAATGGAGAAGGGACTGTGGAGCAGCCCCCTCCGCTCGGGATTTACTCACCTCTTTCTCTCGCTCTCCCTCTCCTGTCTTTAGGGAGCACATGTGCCCTTTAGCAAAATTAAAAATAAAAGAAATCAGAATTGGGGCTGTGAAGTCTAACATAAATTGAAAGTAAGAGGTTGGGGGCTAAGTGGTGCCACCGCAGTAAGACGCCGCGCTCTTCGAGGCCGACCCAACAGGATCCGGCAGCAGAGACCTCCCTGAGTGCACCGTGCCGCTCTGGATCCGATGCAGCTGGGCGGACCACAGCCGCAGAACCTGGCTGGCCGCCACCTCTCCGTGTGTCCCTGTGTTCATCTCTCTCACTCATGGAGTAAATAAACTTTTCAAGAAAAAGAAGTTCAATTTTCCCATTTGAAAATAAGGGAAGAGACACCTGCCCACACATGTGTTCCCTTCCAGAAGCTTTTTTTCTGTCCTTCGCAAATAAATGTAACAAGGACCTGGGAACCGTCTCTTTGAAAAGTAATCTTCAAAGACGGTTAAATCCAATTTCCTCGTTTCCTGAGAGGAGACGGGCCGGTCACTAGACTCTGAGCTGCAAAATCTCCCTGGTATAATGCGTGCTGTCCACTTAGCCCTGTGGAAAAATAGGCCTTCCATGTGCCCCTGGGATCATCGCCAAAGGCCTGTGACACCCATTGTGACACGGTTTAACGCCTACTCAGAGATGAAACTGATCTCTCTTCTACCTCTGTGGAGAGGGCTTCCTGGTCGGGAGGGATTTTGTTTTGTAAGTTACTCAGCTCCAGTGGGGCACGCGGGAGGCTCTGCCAGCCCTCTGCAAGGGGTCTCAGTGCTGCAGCCACAGACTGGCCCACACCACCATGAAAGGGTCAGAGCCATCTGCCAGAGTGATGGGACTCTTTGGACCCAATAATACAAAGCAAGGGTGTGTGTTTTGCATATCTTTAAATTTTTGAATGATTTCATTTTGAAGATATTCTGTAGAAGTACTGATCCATGATGCGATGGAAATTGTAAAACAAACAAACAACAAAAACTGCCCTTTCATCGCAGAGAACTGATATTAACTCAATTCAGAACTCTTATTTTTTACTGCATTTGAAGCTGTTGCCCTCTGAGACTCCGGTCCAGGGGGGCTCTGGGTGGGGCCCAAGAACCTGCATTTCTGCCGACCTGTCCCCAGATGCTGGCACGGCAGGTCCAGGCGCCACCCAGAACCACCCGCTAGGCTGTTTCAGAGCAGTGAAGGCGCTTCTCATCTTCATAAGCACCGGCGGCCACAGCCAGGGAACTCCGGG
>NW_006199406.1:182614-187095 GCF_000334495.1 Tupaia belangeri chinensis
GCGTTTCCCATCTTCATAAGTCCCGGCGGCCACAGCCAGTGAACTCCGGCATGCACCGCCACGTCGGGCTGTGATGGCCCAGACTGACCAGCAAGAGGAGGGTGCGAAGTTCAGCTCCCTAGGGACAGGGAGGCGCACAGCGCACGGGCACTCACACACAGGCAGTGGCTCTGACGAGCCCAGTGCCCTCGATTTTAATTAACGCTGAGCACTCAGAGCACAGCTCAGTCCTCGGGAGCTAAGCGGTAGTGAGGGATCAAACCACATCGTACTGTTAAGTTTTGCAAGCTGCTATTTGCAAGGTCCTCAGAGATCCTTAATGATATTCAAGTCCAAGACAAAGATGAATCCATTTTTCAAGGAAATCTCCAAATAAAACTGGCACTTGTCACCGTCCTGGCCAGAGAACATCCTTCGGAAGAAAATGGAACGGCCAAGCAGCAGCAGCATGTGGGTAGGAGAGAAGACCTCCCCGCCACGGCCCGTGAATGGGACCCTTCCGTCTGAGGCAGAGGGAGGGAGGCTGGGGCTGGCCCTGGCCTGGGCGCGGGTCCTAGCACTCGTGATGTCTGGGGCCTTCAAGTCCCACCACCTCCCCTCTCGTACAGTTTCAAAGCGCCAGTAATCTCACGAAGCCAGCTGTCCCGAAAGCTAGAAAGCATGTTATTTACGATACCCCAGGCACCTTCGACACAAGGCAGCACAGCACGCGAGATACCCTCGTGACTGGGAGGAATGACGCACACTCGGGCAGGTCCAAGCCCGGCACCGCCTCTGAGTGGAACAGAATCACAGCCCCGGCCCTGGCCGACACTGCGGGTCATGGGAGGTCTCCGACGCCCACTGCGAGCAGCCTCTGACTCCCTGGGCAGCACATCTCGCCCAGACTCTGGTCGTGCCTGTCAGCCCGCTCCGACTTTCTTGGTGGTTCAAGCTCTGCCCTGATGTCCCGGTGTCACACGCTCCTGGGGTCCGTCTCACCAGGCATCGCCCTCGCTCGCTGCCCTGGCCCTCCCACATTGTGGAGACCGCCTCCTTCTCCCTGTGCACTGCTGCCTCCTCCCAGACCACTAGCAGTCCACACCGAGGAGCATCAGTAACTACCTCTGTGTGCGGGAACTCCGCCACGCCTCTAGAGAAGGCCCAGTGACCATCCCGGCCGTCCACCCCAGGAGCAATGGCGATCCCCCACAAAAGCAGAACACACACACCTTCATGTGGCAGAGGGACTTGCCGACAGGTGCCAGACACAGTGCGAAACCGTCCAAGCGCTGTGAAATGCAACGCAGATGAGGAAAAGTGCGTTAGCTATGTGTGCGCAGACACATAGCTATGTGTACCTCACATGAAGCTCTGCCTGTAGACCACACGCTGCTCGAGCACTCCGGAGGCCCCCGTGCTCCCACCCTCGTCTTCTCTCCCACCACAGGAACTGCTACCCTGACAGATCTGAGCAAGTTCCCCTGAAACAGGGTCAGGACCCACGCACCTAGCTCACTGTCACTGTCCAGTTTCTCCAAATGCTATCTCCTCTTTCAACCATAAAAATAACATTTGTGTTCCTGACACAGTGGCTAGTTCTACCGTAACAAATATTGTATACAAAATTATCTTATAAGTTGTAAAAGTTCTATGCCACTGTAAGTCACCGATATAATCAGGCTTAAAGCGAAAGGGCAGGGGTCTAAAAACATACGTATAATTTACAGTTGTGGGAGAATAGCAAAATAAAATTCTCTTATGTAAAGTGTGGCGTGGTAAACAGAACTTTCTGGGAAACTAATGTCAGCAGAAAATCTTCGCTATTCTATCAAAGATAATTATAAATTATTTTAAGAAAATGTTAATTCCTCTTTGCCTCGGCATGGAAAATCTAGTCCCCAGCTGAATCAGTTTTGTAAGAATGAAAGAATTCTGATCTTCAGGTTTGAAGATTATTCATTCTTATTTCCCAAAAATATAGCATCAGAAGGTATAGGAAATTGAGCTGAATATGTACTGAGGCGAGGACATGCCCTAGAAATTCCAGTTTTATTTTTAAAATGTTTGTTGTTGCCAGAGGGTAGTGTGTGCTCCAGAGAGAGAGGGAGCAAGAACGCGATCAGGCCTCTGGTCAGGCCTCAGTCCTCTTCCTCCACAGCTCCACCTTGTCAGGACCTTGGGGACATGTGCACACTTGACCTGGGCATAGCTGCCAGGGTCAGGATTGGCATGGCGGTCACTCACGGGGGCCTGGCTCCCTGAGAGCAGAGGTCAACCACGACGCTATGGGTGAGCCCAGAAGATCCACTTGCAGAGTAAAGGACTAGAAACCATCGGATTCTTCCTCTGGTCTACACAAGATCCTATTAGCAGAGGCTTTACTGTGTGTTTTTCACACATGACCAAAATCATAAAATGAGAATTTTGCACAGTAAAATTCTATGTTGCCTGTCAAGGGCATTATCTAGTAGGATGGGAATGGAGAGAGTGAAGAAATTCCTCCCTTTCAAATACCAGGAGCAGTAAGGAACTGTGGTCAGCCTTAGGCTCGTCCCCGACGAGAGCCAGTGCAGTCGCACCCTGTCCAACTGGTGGATGGCCAACCAGGCCTTGCGGCAGGCCTAGTGAGCAGCAATTCCCTTTCGTTTTCCCAGATGAGTAACATCGACCGGAAACCAGAATCCCCCTTGGCACTCCTATCTGATTATAGCATGCGTATTTATTTACTAGCCAGGAAAGTCCAGCAATCAAAGTGATAGTGCCCATGGCAGCGTCCACCCTGCAGCTGTGCAGCTTTCACCCAGGAGTGGTATGAGCGTTTCTCTCTGAGATGTGTGTACACCATGTGCGTGTAGGTGCACATGCACATATATGCACGTGGTAAACACACTCACACAGTTTGCCTGCGTCATCAAGGCTTGCCAGGCTGTGACTGACAGGAACATAAACTCGTGCCATCAATTTTCTCTACCTGTGAACAGTGACATGCTGAAAGCAGACAGGTGAGCTGGAAGAAGTCATGCAAGAAAGCGCAAACACGACGCTGCCAGCAGACGTTGGTTCCGGCACGGAAGGCTACTTCTGAGAGCAATCCTGAAGAGGCAGGGATAAGGCCACCTGAATGGAAGAGGGGGTTGACAGGGACTTGAGGGGTAATCAATCTGTCCTTACTCCTTAATTTTACACGAGGAAACAGAGGTCCAGGGAGAGGTCTGTGAAGGCCACCAAGGGTCTCTAGCAAATTCCAGAACTCTGCAGCTGGTTCAGGGCTGTCTTCAGCTGAGTGTTCTGTTCCCCTTCCTGCTGCCATGTGCTTTGTTTGCTTTGGAACACATTTTCAGGAGGACCACAGACACACAATGGAGTATCTTATAATCTAAAGATGGCTCTTTCTACGCGTGAAGGAAAAGGAGACAAGAACACTGAGTTGCTGCAAACATCCTTGTGTTTCCATGTGCCCAGTCTACACCTGGGGTTAGGAACCTGAACTAAAAGCGCAGCATGCTGCCTCAGCTCTCTCCTGCTGGCTCCTCCCCCATGCATGTTTCACACCATCTTTCTCACTGTTCTGGGCTATCTTTCCAAATATTTTGCTTCCTTGACAAATAGGCTTCACTGTACATTTTTCAAAAAGCCATCTTTTAAATGCCATGATTATACTCTTAGGTCTTGATAACAATTTTATTTTTATTTTTTTCTGGGGGTGGGGGGAGAGGTTTTTGCAATGGGCATGTGCGCTCGCCAGGAAGACAGAGACAGAGAGACAGAAAGCAAGAAATCACCCGCCAAGGGGGATATCCATGCCACGATCCATTCTTCTCCATTCTCCTCTCGGGATCTTGGGCATGCATGCACGTGTGCCAGGTGTGAGTTTAAGCCACCGGGTCCAAGACTCAAACCTCAGTTAACTACGTGGGAGTTCAGCAACGTAGCCATTGTGCCAACTGCTGGACCTTACAATGTTTATTTTTAAAATTTGCTGCTAATCCAGTGGTTTTGAGTCCTAGTTGCACAAGAGAACTGCCATGAAGCACTTTAGTGTCCAGCCTGCAGCTCAGAGCTATTAAATCAGAACCTTGGGCATTTGTGGGGAATGGAGGGTGGAAGAGGGGCAAAAGGAGAGAGTGGTGGCTGACAGGAGGCAAGGCTGGGACCCCTGCCCTCACCCATGATGCTCATTTCCACGTGCCCATGGAGGCCCCCGGGCTTTTCACCCTTCGCCCAGCTGATTCCCTTATCCAGACATTGCTAAGAGCCACTGCCCAACATGGTTTTACATTGCTAAGAGCCACTGCCCAACATGGTTTTACATTGCTAAGAGCCACTGCCCAACATGGTTTTACATTGCTAAGAGCCACTGCCCAACATGGTTTTACATTGCTAAGAGCCACTGCCCAACATGGTTTTACATTGCTAAGAGCCACTGCCCAACATGGTTTTACATTGCTAAGAGCCACTATCCAACATGGTTTTACATTGCTAAGAGCCACTGCCCAACA
>NW_006199406.1:188417-195136 GCF_000334495.1 Tupaia belangeri chinensis
CTAAGAGTCACTGCCCAACATGGTTTTACATTGCTAAGAGTTACTGCCCAACATGGTTTTACATTGCTAAGAGCCACTGCCCTACATGGTTTCTAGAACTTCTGTGTCTTGAGTGGAACCCTCTTCTCCATCCTCACGGAAAGCGGCTATAGTCAAAGAGGAATTCCAATTGGTTCTGCTTACCTCTGCACACTCAGCTCAGATCTAGAAGGTCTGGGCATGCTCTGAGATGCAACGTGTGTGGTCCTGTTACTCAAATAAAGTTGGCTCCCAGAGGTCACAAAAATCTCCTATATTGTTGAATTTATTTAAAAACAATAAATAGAAGAAAATTTATTAACCTTCCAAATAAAAAGGGTATTGAAGCATATTTACCCCTTAAACTGGGCATAAACTTCAGTTTTATTGTATCTGTAAGTGGAAAATACTCTATGCATGAAGTCATTTTGGATGTTACCTGATGCCTTTGAGCTTGCAAGGATTCCTAAAATAAAACAAAACAAAACAAAAAAATAGGAAGAAATACACAGCTGGAATTACGTGCCTCTCCCAGATGCACAGTCTATGCTAAGCAGTCTTCAAGAAACAAAGAACCATCCATTCATTTAATAAATCCGCCCATTTTGAGCACTGTCTGAGGATGAATAATAGATGCTAATATTTCAAAATGCACCACACCTCTTGGTAATGGCCCAGAAAGCTCAAAGTTGAAATGAAGAATAAGTTAGAGTCATGTGCTTAATGACCAGGATGAGTTCCAGAAAAGGGCCAATGACATGGGACAGGGAAGGGCCCAACTGCAACAAATTCTCAGACCCAGCAAGTACAGGAATTAAAAACCTATTCGAGGCTCTGAGGAAAAACAGGATACCCTTCTCCATGAAAGCATCCTTAAGACCTCATGTGATCAGTTAAATAACATAGATGGCATTCCGGCTGATACGCTCTGCTTGGCACATGCCCAGGTGAGCAGAGGCTCTTTGAGGCTCTGGGCAATTACGGGGGCTTGCGTGGGACACAGACCTGGGTTGTGATCACCAGCTCTGTGAGCTTCCAGCTCTGTGAACTGCTTCCTGGAAACGTTATCAACTCTGTGTTTTCACTGGTATTGGCGCGTTTAAGTCTTCCCAATCAAGGACCCCACTTGATTGCTGTTTTTTGTTTTGTTTTGTTTTGGTTTTGATTTTGGTTTTTCTCTACACAGATAGGATTAATCACTGTTTCAAGGGAGGATCTGATATAGGGTTGATAATTTTATGGAGGGATGCTAAACAATGAGGGAGCCGAGAAATATCAATCCAACCCTTGGGACATGCAATGATAATACTCAGAAGCGAGTGGCTTTGGGAATAATTATTGGAGTACATTTTGAGAAGGTAAATTCCTCCCCAATGCATGCTAACATGCTCATTTAGAACCGCACTAAGGGTTTGCCACTAAGTCACAACCCACATGAAAATGCAGGAAGAGTTTCCAGTGACCCTCAGACAGGGAAAAGATCACATTCCTAAAATGACAGCCCTAACATCCAGAGGCACCTTCTGTCCCCAGACAGGGCTCAGCCAGGGTCTGTGTCCCACACAAGCCCCCATAATTGCCTGGAGCCTCAAAGAGCTTCTGCTCACCTGGGCGTGTGCCAAGCAGAGTGTATCAGCCGGAATGCCATCTATTTTATTTAACTGAATCAGTGAAACACTCAAATAGCCTGAAGGAAAATTCTTACTCAGGACAGTTCAGACCCAGAGGTTTTATCCACACAGAAAGGGGAAGGCGGCAGCTGTGAGAAGATCTCAGCCATACTGTCAGAGAGATGTGCAGCCAGTGGCCAGAGACACAAGGAAATTGTGGCTGTCCCTCTGCAGGGAACTCCCAGACCACCTGAGGTCTTCAAAATGCTCACAGGAAGTGCACATTGTCAGAACTGGCGGTGTAGCACAGTGGTTGAGCCCTGTGCCTAGAAAGCTGATTCCATGTGGCCAGCCACAGTTAGAATCCTGGTCTTGGAAGCTTGAAAAACACACTGGGCATGTATGTGTGTGCATGCCCAGAGTCCTGATGGGATGGAGGAGGGGTGGGAGAAGGATTGCAGTATGACCACACCCCATGGAAGGGTGCCTGGGGGGGGGGGAGAGCGAGTGCACATGTGCAAACTGTTAAAGAAATAAAGACAGGAAAATGCATAGTATGAAAACACTATGCATTGATTTCAATTTTTTAACCAAAACAAATGTGTATTTTATTCCATTTTCCACACTTTTTGGTTTTAATTATCATTTAAAACCAGCATCAGTCAGCTGTGGATTCAAGTACTGCACTGGCCTGCAGACCTCTGTGTCTGTCTCTGTCTCTGACCTTCTCTGAGAGCCCCGGTCATGAGGACCCGCCTAACTCTGGTTCACTCAGCACACCCAGGGCCCCACACAGCCTCCAGGGAAGGGCGATCCCAGGGATCATGAGGAGTCCCCAAACCTTTTATTCCAATGGACCTTGACTCTTTCACTAATAAGCAACTCAATGTCTGGGGGAAAGCTCAGAGGAACAGAGTCAAAGAACTTGCCATAAAGCAATAGCATTTGAATGATAA
Source organism: Tupaia belangeri chinensis (assembly GCF_000334495.1). NCBI lineage: Eukaryota > Metazoa > Chordata > Mammalia > Scandentia > Tupaiidae > Tupaia > Tupaia belangeri. Next base: position 191,002 of record NW_006199406.1, read on the forward strand.
AGTCTTCCATCAGCCCTAAAGCCAACTGCAAGAGGATATGTCACTGTTAAGAAGAGTACTATCATATTAGCAATAAAAGAATATTGGGTTGAAAAATATGTATGGTACCCCCCATGAACTTTAAAATGCATTTTTATGAAAATACAATTATTTTTTAAAAATAATTTTAGGGGTCAACCTGGGGCATAGTGGTTAGGATGGCTGGAACCCACAGAGCTGACTCAAGCCCCAGATCCAACCTGAGAAACATACCAGGCATGTGCACGTGCACACACATGCTCAAATCCCAAAGGAAAAACAGAGGCGGGACGGCTGTGTGGCCATCACCCATTGGGATGCTTTCCCACTCGCTCTCGCTCTCACTCTCTCTCTCCAGCAAGCATGTGCATCCTCTGGCCAAAATAAACACACACACACACTCACACACACACACACACACACACACGATTTGTTCTGAGAAGTTGAAAATTTTCACCTCTTTCTTAGGATATTAAATTGTAGAGTAAATGTGGTATGGTTGGTCTTGCAATAGTAGAAGTTTCATGAAACAGACTATACTCAAGAATTAATATCAAAGTTTTCCTATAAACACCAAACAAGATCAGATAGATCAAGGGGCCGGCAGGTGGCGTGGTGGTTAAGGACTGGGCTCCCACATGGCTGGCCACGGTTTGAGTCCCAGACCTGGTACATTGCTTTCTTTCTCTCTCTCTCTCTATCCCTCTCTGGGCAAATTAAAAATAAATAAGTAAAGTTAAATAAAATAATTCTTAAAAAAAAAAAAGGTCAGATAGATCAATACATTTGCCTGCTCTTATTTCTCCACCTATGCTCAGAAACAAACTCCTAAAGCATGTGTTGGTAGAAAACCATCTGTGAGGATTTTAAGAGAGTAGATTTAGAGGGCTGGTCCCACAGCCCAGCGGCTAAGGGAGCCAGAGCCCACGTGGCTGACTGCCATTGGAAAGCTTGGCCTCAGCAGCTTAAAAAACATACTGGACACGTGTGTGGGCCAAAATCCCGACAGGGTGGAAAAACAGAGGAGAAAGGACTGTGGCTTGACCACACCCCACTGGGGGGGTGCTTTCTCCCTCTTTGTCTGGTGAGTGCATGTGCTCTCTGGCAATTGAAAAAAAAAAAAAAGAATAGATTTTGAATTAAGCAATGTGGCGTGTCAGGACGAGGGGGATGCTATTGTCACAGTTCTTGTCTGGCTCCTGGTAAAATGACAGACTGCAGGTCCAGGATGGTCACACGGTATAAACAGAAGTGAGAAGAGACTGGATTAAAAACCAATGCACATGCCTGGCTGTAACGGGATGTGGCATTTCCAGGACCATGTGAGCAGTACCAAGTATCCGTCTCTTTCTCTTACAAATATCAGACCTCAAATGTGGGTCCAGACAGCTCAGAGCTCTCAGTGTTCTGGGATCTGTCTATGGGTCTCTGTGAGACGAAGCTATAAGGGGACTGCAGGGGCCCGAGCGTCCGGCCGCTCCTTGCAGTCAGAGACACGTGTGGCAGCTCAGCCGTCAGTAACAGGCGTAAATCACCCCGTCCTCATCTGGAATGGAAATATCACATGAATTCCAATCAAGTTGGAAGTGCTACGAATTTGCCAGTCATCTAATTCGAGAGAGGCTGTGATTAGCAAGAGTCTTCCAAAGCAAATGATGAAAAATTAGAGATTGGTGAGTCCCAGATTCATGATGTAAGTGTGGAGTGACTGCTCAGTGGGAGTACTGGGTTGTTGGAAAAGTCACGACGTACCTTTTCTATGTCCTCCTATGCAAAACTGCACCGTGGCTTTCTGACGACCCAATACCTGGACTTGGTAGGAACACGAAACTTCGAGTAAGTTACAAACCAGACCAAAGAGTCAAAACTATGCATTTAAAAACGGACAGAACATTTGAAAGTCGAGCAGGTTTTCAGCTTTTACTCTTGAGGCCGACAGAGGATTCTAAAAACACACCGGCTACTATAGGCTCTAGCCCAGCTCATGTTCACCACCCTCTCATCAGACAGCAGAGCCTGCTCAGAGTGTTGGTAAGAAATGTGACCAGCAATCTTGTCATTCTTTATTTTCTATGCTAAAACTCAAAGAAAGAGTGGCAGAGAAGGCCTTAAAAGTTTTTCATGAAGACGGAATATGGAGATTTTGCTACATCGTGACATACCAAATAACTTAGGAGCAGAAAATACTTATTTGACAATAGACTTAGCGTAATGAATCAACGACACATTACTATCGGTGTAATGAATATGAATCTTGGTCCTTAGCCTCAGTCCTAAATGTGGGGTTTTACTAGCCCACTATGATGTGATCTGAAAGAATCAATGGGTGTAGATGGGCATTTCTTTGGAAAACATTACTCCGTGCAAGTTTGTGCCCTGCTTATACAATAAATTATGCTTATCAACACCACAGCTAAATAGGAGGTGCAAAAACCTGGGGAAACAGATGTATTTTCACGAACAATTAGGCCAGCCAGCTGCTGGACAACCCACAGACTGCGGACTGTCCTAAAATGGGAGTTTAGAGCAGATCTCATGTGCCAGGAGGAGTCAGGTTCTAAATCTGCAGGCTCCCAGGGCAGGCAACAGGTGTCTTGCTGTGGGTGTGGCTCAGTCAGCAGAAAATTTGTTCAATTAAAATTAAATGTCCATTTCTTGTCTCTTTTCCTTTAAAGGAAGACCTCAGAATGAACCACTGGAAGGGCTCTCCCAGAAACACCTGGCCAGCCCTGTCCCAGGACGCAGCGCACTGTCTGTCCTCACTTCCTCTCACCCTTGCTGGGGATGAATTCCTGCATTTCCCGCTGAACCTCCAAAAGTACTATAACAACATGGCAATCTCGATCTCGTTCCCTCTCTCTCACGCACACACATGCACACGCAGGCAATACCAGGGCACAAAGACCGGGCCCCCTGACCAATCATCCCACACCAACACTTGAAGGGTTAAACCGTCACCCAAATACACACAGAGGCACACAAACAATTCCAACAGAACAAGATGGCAACCCGCTAGTCCTCGCCAGGAGATTCCAGCACGACCCTCGGCCACAGGCTGAGCAAAGGGAGTCCAGGGAGCGGGAGCCCAAGGGGGCGCAGGCGCGCGGGGAGCCGGCGCGGGGGTCAGCTCGCTGGAGGCGGGAAGCTGGGGCCCTGGAGTTGGCAAAGTTGTGGGTGCAAAGCTGCCCCTTGGTCCTGGCCGCAGACCTTGCGCCGGCGTGTCCCTGGCGCAGTCTCCGAGGTGGAATGCCATTACTACCGTTTCTGGCACCATCCGCCTTTGGGAGCCTTCTTTCCCGAATCCAGGCGGGCCCCGCCCTGTGGGCAGCTGTGGACCAGGGAGCAGCAGCTGCCGCCAGAGCAGCGCCAGTGACCGGCAGAGGCTGCGCAAACCCCAACAGGTCCGGAGCCCTGGGGACTCACACCCCCGAAGCGGACCCAGCATCAAGACCCGGTGCCCTTCGTGGCCACAGTGACCTCCTTCCTCCTTTCCCTTAGATCGGCCTTGGAGGTCAGCTGGGAATCCGACGGACACGGGGCTGGCTAGGGCTTGTCCACAGCCCCTTCCTCACGTCTCCCCCCGCCCCTGCGCTCAAAGACACGAAGCCACAAGTCCAAAGGGGAGCCGCCACGACCCCGCGAAGTTACGATGTGCACAGATGCGGGCGCTCAGCGCCAGTCAGCCGGTGGGCTCAGGAGGAAACTGGAGGAAGCGCCTCTGCGCTCGCGCGGGCAGGGGGTCATCGTCGGAAATCTGGGACTCGGGAGGGCAGAGACACCCCCCTCCGCGCTCATCGCGTCTCCCTGAGGACCGCGGGCCCGCGCGCCCGCCCCGACACTCACCATCACGTTGCCCTGCATCTTGGCGGTCTTGATCATCGCCTTTTCCTTCATCCTGCCCAAGTTGACCCGACTTCTGGTCCGGGGACAGTAACTTAATCCATTGTCCTGCGCTGATTAGAGCAGAGGCTGCGAGGAACGGCGTGGGGGGAATTCTCCCCGTCTCAGGATTCCGCACCTCCGCGCCCTGCCCCTCTCCAGTCCCCGGCGGATCCCAGTAGCCCTCAACTCTTTCTGGCCGCCTCCGGCGGAGGAGCAGGGAAAGCCGGGCGGAGGG
>NW_006199406.1:195184-224038 GCF_000334495.1 Tupaia belangeri chinensis
CGAGGCCCCAGCCCGCGGGGCTCCACCGGCTGGCGGCACGGGGCGCAGAGGTCCCTTACTCGCCCCGAAGGGTGGGGGCCGGGCAGGGCGGCGACGCCAGGGGCGCGTGTGCGCGCGGGCGCCGCGTGTTCTGTTCACTGCTCTAGCCCCGAGCCCTGGCGCCGCACCAGGCTTAAGGAGCCCGAACTGTGGCGGCAAAGAGAGCCCCTCCCCGCACACCCCTCCTGGGGTAAACGCCCCCTTCGCGCTGGGCAGGGTGCGCGCGGCGCGTGCACGCCGCCCAGGCGGAGCCGCCTCCCGCCGGCTGTTAACTACCGAGCGGCGGCGGACGCCTCCCACCGGCCGTGCACGTCGGCAAGTCTGGCGAAGGGGCCGCGGGACTGGGGAGGCTGCGAGGCCAGCGTGTCATGTTGTTTCAGGTTACTATGGGACACACATCGCGTCTCCATGGCTGCACGTTGGGTCGGCCTCCGAATCCAGCCGCCGCGGCTCCTTTCGCACCGAGCGCCTCGGTTGCCCCGAGCGCCTGGCTGGGGACTGGCAGAGGCTGGCCCTGGCGCCGCTGGCACGGTGGCCCTGCTCACCCTACACCTGGCTTTCCGGGCTCCACTTCTCTCCAGGCCTTCCCCGGGGGCTTGTTTCTTCTGCTCCCTCTCCCCTGCCTGCAGAGCCCTAATCCAATCCGCTTCTTAACAGTCCCGCCCCGCACCTAGGGCTCTGTCTGGCCCCGGAACCCTCTAGGGCCCTCTAGCCATCGTCCTGTGCCGCTTCCCCTAACCCAAGCATCTGGGCGACCAATGACCGCGCCCTGGGTCTTCCATCCACCATGCACGCGAGACTGGTTTGCTCCCTAGACCACATGCACGCGCTCTCCCGAGAGCGCGCACGCAGAGAGCGGTCAAATTCTCAAATATGCAGACAGACCCTGGCTGCCCCACAAACCGCATCACAGGCTGCCGCGATAGGCAGGGGCACGTAAGGTTTGAACTCAGCCACACCTGTGCGTGTGTGTGCGCGCACTTACAAAATGCACAGACATGACAATAATGGTTTGGGAAAAGCCCGGAATGCTGACATCTGGGAGCAGGGAAGGTGACAGATGAGGGTAGAAAGACTTGTGTGGGACCAGCAGGGAGTGCCCTGGGAGCTGGTGCCCATGGGAACTGGAATGCCCAAGCCAAGGCCTCCCAGGGAAAGGGTGACACAGCCAGATCCGTGTCTTAAAAATGAAATGTCAGGGCCAGCAGGTGGCATGGTGATTAAGTTACTGGACTCCCACATGGCTGACCACAGTTCCAGTCTTGGGCCTGGTGGCTTGCTTTCTTACTTCCCCTCTCTCTCTTTTTGTCTTTTTCTGGTAATGCCCATGTCCTATAGCAAATTTAAAAAGAATAATGATAAATAAGAAATAATAAAATAATAAAATAATAAAAATAAAATGAAATGTCTTCTCTCTCAATCTATTCTCAAAGGCTAAGAGGCCCCAGGAAGCTCTGCACAACTCGTGTGTAGGGATGGGAGGGCTGCAGACACGGGAGGGAGGCGGTAGGATTAGAGAAGAGTCATTTGTGGGTCATCTGTGTGAGACTGGGATGGCCAGTGTCACCTCTGCTCACACGTGACATGGCTGTCCACTGCTCCTTTACAGTCGTACCTGGCACATACCGAGATGAAAACGAAATTTAATATCGCGGCCATGGTTACCCCACATGAAGACGGCTCTGGCGGCCACTTAACCCATCTCTCACTTGTGGCCTGGCTTACTCACCTGTCTGTCTCTCCGTAGCACAGGGAGGGCACACGAGACCACGCTTCCTCGGGTCCACATGACCTCACACTCTGATACACAGATGTTCGGTTCATGTTTCTTCAACAGTTGAAATGAGAAACAAAGAGGCGTGTGCCTGTATTCCACTACACTCTCAACCAAAACGGATAATATGAAATTTTAAATCAAATACCTTTTTAAACCAGGCATATTGTCCCTTAAAAATACATCAAAGAAATACCAAGAGTATTCACAAATAATCCTCCAATTTAATGAAAAGACCTTTAACTTTGGCCACATTTTGCTTTGCAAGAATAGACCAAGCACTGACAAAACTAGTAAAGTTCATGTCTATCTCTAGCCCCACTCAACAGCATTGCTCCTTTGGTCCATAGAAACCACAGATTTCTCTGGTACAAAATATGTAGACAAAGGAATGAGGTAAATCTGACCAAATCCTTCAGACTGGGTGGCCAGTGGTCTTTCCTTTCAGGTCACAGACTGCTATGGACCACGACACACAGGGGTCAAGCCCGGCGTCTTCTCTCCGCACACATTTCTGAGCATTGCTATCCTGCTAGATGGCCAGTTTGTGAGTGGAGAAACAGGGACGGGGCCTGCGCCTCACATCCCCACTAGCACAGGAAATGCAGTATTCTGGGCCAAACCACAGCAATTTCAACTACACAGTCTCCTTATGCTAACTGGTTAGTGAAGACCTTTGACCCACCTGTATTTTGTTGGGATGAAATACCTTCCTAAGGAAGAATAAGTATCAAAGTATTGATGAGCTTTTTTATACATAAGAATTTTGCAAATAAGCAAATTACTGGAAAACATGAGTAGTTAAGTGAATGAGAATCCTAGTATCTGCAGGCAAAGTGAATGCCTTTTTATAACATATCTATTAATAGTTCAGAGTCAGCAGAGCAGAATATTCATACTCAGGGGCCTATGCAATGTTTCATAGGGGCGAAATAATCACACTCTTATAAACTGAGCTAACGGAGATACAAAATATATTTAGACAAAGGGAGAGATTTTAATTTCCTTATAATAAAATTCCTATATAGCAAACAGTCATGTCATGAGAAGCTTAAAATTATAATAGTCCAACATAAGTCGTTCAAAGACAGCAGCTCTGTGATACATTCATGAATGTACCTTGTTAATGCTTCCACAGGGTGACGCCATCATTAATAAATGAGTCAAAAACCTGTGCATATTTCTTTCAAAAAAGGATAAAAATTAATAGCAGGCAATACATTTTCAAAAATGTAATTACTATGTATTTACCAGTGTAGTGGGAACTATTGGGCCCACATCTACAAAATATATGTAAAATTACATCTCAAATGAGATTATAAATAAAACTGGGAAGACTGGGAAACTCCTATTAAAATGATTAATCTATGAAACAGTGTTAGTAGCTAGAATCAAAAAAGGGTTCTAGCTATTCAACTAATTAAAGGAAGAATTATGGAAAACAGAAATGTGGTTACATGATCTTTATAAAAATATTATTTATATTTGAAAAGTCTCACTAATTTTTACACATTTTATATAAAATTATTTGTACTTAACAATACAATAGGGGACTTGCTCCAATTTCTCCTCTCTCACTCTTAAGAGGCATTTTGGGGTCAGAAAAACTTGGGCTGGGGTTTGAAGCAGAGAGCCATCGCTGATACCACCCCCAGCCCCTGTCCTCACCATCCCCTGCCCTGTAGCTCCTAACTATCCTCTGCAGCCCTTCCCTGTCTCTCCGCACCATTGCTCACTCGGGTAGCCTCCTCGCTCTGTCCTGGACCAGTACTGTCATTTCTCCTCTACCCATACCTACTTCGTCCTTCTCCAGAACATTCACTGGAACCATTCAAACTAAACCTCATCAAGTCACCAGTCTCCCCACATCTCTGAATGTCTACCGCTCTTAGAGAAATACCCACTTTTCAGGACCTTGGAGAGGTACTTGGGTTTTGTTTCTCCAGCCCTATTTCTAACCACTCAGTGTTTTTTTTTTTTTACTCTCCACCTCTCTTCCTCCCACTTCCTCTCCATCTCTCATGTCTCCCTCTCTCTCTCATCTCTCCTTCTCTTCCACTTCTGGTAGAAGTACATATCTTGCATTTTTCTAAGGACAAATGGTGTAAAGAAAAGCTTTCATGCTTCTTAATCCTGAGTATTCTCTTTTGTGAAGTGCCTGTTAATGTTTTTATCTATTTGTTTATTGTGGTTTCTGGGACTTTTTTCCTTATTTATTTTTAAAGAACTTTAAATATATCCAGGATGTAAATTATTTTTTAGTTAATAAGTGTTGAAAATTTATACTTCTACTCTTTGACTTAGGTTAATATGATGTTCTTTTTTCATTCAGAATATGGCAATACTAGATTTTTTTTTAAAAGATCAGTCTTGCCTGGGGTTTATCAATTTCTTTATTTGCTTGAAAAACAATTGTTATTTTTAATAAATTTACCATGTATTTATTCTCTAGCTAATTAAGAAGTGTGCTCATATGTAATATTTTCTTTTTCTACTTTCTCAGTATTTCATGTGCTGTTCTGTTGTCTAAGCTATCGAGATGTTAGGTTATGTATTGGGGTCATTGGAAAGGTCATGATGCATTTTTTCATAGAAAAACAGAAAAATGACTTTTCTGACAACCTAATATTTAGTATTCTTAACTTCCTTTGTAATTTGTGGGGAGTTGTTTAAAAGTCATACATATTTAAGCACTTTAGCTATATTTGTATATCATTTCTAGTTTAATCACACTGTAATCAGAGAAAAAACCCATTCAAAGAATTCAATCATAGTTTGTGGTTGTGGGTATATGTGTGTGTGTGTGTGTTTGTGTGTGTGTGTATATTTGGTTCTATTTTGAAATATACTGTCAATTTGGGAAGAAATTACAATAAATATCAAAACAGAATATGATGTGCATTCTAAGATTACAGATGTAGTATTCTACATGTCTCTATTAGATCAAGTTTTTTCACTGTGGCTTTCAAATCTAAATTATTACTGATTTTTATTTGAAGTTCTTCCAATTAATTTAAAAAGGTGTGGTAAAAAAAAATCCATGATGTAGATTTGTCTACTTACCCTTGTATTTTTACAAATTTTTGCTTTCCATGTTTTAAAGCTGTATTATTAGGTGCATACAAATTTAGGATGATAAATTCTTATCACGTAGACCATTTGGCTCTCATGAAATAACATGAAATGGCACTATGTATATTTGGAAATGGATTATTTCTTCCGTTCAGTATTATTTCCAAGATTATATGGGCTGCTTTTACTTTCCCTAAGGTTCACATGTATTTAACTAACCATCATTTTATTTGCAGTATTTTTTGACTCACATTTTGGGCAAGTTGTTGTTATGGCTATGATTCTGTGGTGTGTGTGCTACATATATTTATTTGTTAACCCAGTCTGACAATTTTTGCCTTTTCCTGATTATACAATGTATTTACATTAATGCACTTACTGATGTATTAGTATTTCAATCAACCATCTTATTAATTTTATATTTGCCTCATTTTCCCTCATTTTTGGTTAAATAAATCACCTTCCAGTTATCTTATTAAACAATCTTTATTACTATTCTTTTGATGTGTACCCCAGAAGTTCAGTGTGCCATCAATATGAGTAGTATAATATGTTGATAATTATATTAATTTAAATATTCACTGTTGTTTAATTGATAATTATATTAATATGTTTACAACTCTCCAAGTAATAAGAGACTTAGAGTACTCAAATCTCACTGAATAAAATCCTGTCTTTCATGTTGTTTATCATGAAATATTTATATAGATAAATTTCTCTAGTTCATGTTTTACATAATATATAGATTTTTTCCTTTCTATCTTTCCTTTGTGGTGTGTGTGTTTGTGTGTGTACGTGCTAGTGTACTTTAGACTTGATCTTTCTGAATTTCCATCCTCCTGCCTCAGCCTCTCAAGCTGCTGATACTACATGCATGCTGCACCATACCCAGTTATTGGGGGCAGGCTGGAAATCAAACTGGGGCCCTCAGGGGCCCAGTGTCCCATGCACACTACCATGGATGGGCTATCCTTCTTTAGCGTCTCTGTCTTCCTTTGTGATTGTGACTCTTTGGATACAAAGACTTCTCTAGTCTTCCCTTTACTGGAGGTTTACGGGCGACCTTCCAGATGTTCTTACTTTGACTTTGTTTTTGAAGAATTGTAGATTCTAGGTTAGCACTTATTTCTTTCTGTACTTATTTATTTATTTGTCTTTTGACTTCCACTGCTATAAATCATGTATTTGAATTATTATTATTCTTTGACGTAACATAACATATACTTTGCGTTTGCTCTTAAAACTTTGTCATATTTTTGATGTTCAGATGGTTTATTATGATTTTCTTAGGCATGTTTTGTTTGTTTTCATCTGTATGGAATTCATAACACTTAATAATTTTTTTAGTTTTCCATAGAGCATGTGCACTCATCAGAGAGAGAGAAGGAAAATGAGAAAGCACTCCTCTGCTGGATGGCCATGCTGTAATCCCTTCTCCATTCACCTCTTGGGATTTGGGGCACTCATGCACATGCACCTAGCATGTTTTTTAAACCACTGGGTCTGGAACTTGAACCACACAGATGGCCATATAAGATCTGGCTGCCTTAACCACTATACCACAAGCTGGCCCCATAATACTTCTTAAACCTTTTCTTATTACTTTTGAAACATTTTCATCTATAATGGGGTTTATTTACTGTTTTATCCCTCCACTCCTTCTAGAAACTTTGTGTTAGATGTTTTCAACATGTTTTACATCATGTCACCCTCTTCTGTATTTCTCTATATATAACCACAAAGTAATTCTTTTTTTCAATTATCAGGAAAATGAGAAAGCACTCCTCTGCTGGATGGCCATGCTGTAATCCCTTCTCCATTCACCTCTTGGGATTTGGGGCACTCATGCACATGCACCTAGCATGTTTTTTAAACCACTGGGTCTGGAACTTGAACCACACAGATGGCCATATAAGATCTGGCTGCCTTAACCACTATACCACAAGCTGGCCCCATAATACTTCTTAAACCTTTTCTTATTACTTTTGAAACATTTTCATCTATAATGGGGTTTATTTACTGTTTTATCCCTCCACTCCTTCTAGAAACTTTGTGTTAGATGTTTTCAACATGTTTTACATCATGTCACCCTCTTCTGTATTTCTCTATATATAACCACAAAGTAATTCTTTTTTTCAATTATCCTGTTTAGCTATGTTACTCTGCTCTAAAACCAACTCATTGAGGACTTAATTTCAGAGCTTCGCTTTTTTAGTTCTAATATTTATAATTAATGTCTTTTTATAACTTCTAGTCCATTGTATAATTAATTTTTTCATTTACTTTAAAAACATGCTTATTACATGTATATTAAAGTCCATGTCTGATAACTTCTTTCTGGTTCTTCTGATGTTGGTGGTGGTGGTGTGTGTGTGTGTTGGTGTTGTTGTTTTCAGTTTTTTTGATCTTCTCTTTTGGTGATTTTTGACGGAATGCTTTGTATTTTTAATGCTGTTTGTAAAACAATCTGATGGCCTAGGTGCTTTGTCTTTCTACAAAGCAGATTCACTTTTCTTCTATTGTGTCATCAGGAAAGTCATAATGCATTTTTGCAAAGAAAAGCATAGAAAAACATTTCATGATTCTCCCGACAACCTAATAATAAGGAATAAATAGGTTCCATCCAATCATACGTGGCAGTCTTTAGATTTAGGCCTCAGCTTTGTGGGTAACCCTCTGTATGGTTTGAATATGTCTCCCAAAGTTCGCATTGGCAACAGTGTTGAGAGGTGATAAAGCTAATGGGACACAGTGAAGAGACCGATGTCATCATTACAGAGAGGTTTTGCTATGATGGGAGGTTCAGCTGGCCCACCTGCTCTCTCTCTCTCTCCCTCTCCCACACACACACCTGCCATGTGATGATGTACCAGAGACCAATGTCTCAATCTTGGACTTTCCAGTTTCCAGAACCGTGAGTCAGTACATTTCTGCTCATTACAATTATCCAGCCCGTGCTATTCTGTTACAGCAGCTCAAAATGGACTAAGGTGCACCATCCCGTCCTCTTTTCCTTCCAGTTTGTAGTCTTTGGAAGCTTCAGCTCAAACCTTAGAGTGTTTTTCCAGACATCTAATAACTTTTAGGTCCTCACAGATTAGTCCATGCTAATCCCCCAACTGTTAGCTATTATCTGCCAGTAAGCAAGTATCAGTCCGGCATGGCTCTGCCTCTGCCCTTCCACCATGTGCACCTTAACTATGCACGTTCCTCTCCCTGGCCATTGTTGACCAAGGTAATGCGCACCGATTCCTTCATACCCACACCTGAGGAAGGCCCTGCTGACTTCTGGGTCTAGAATAAATCCTCCTGTTAATGGCTCTCGCAATTCTGCATAATTCTACCTTGTGGTATTTTCCAAAGTTGCAAATTTATGCTTATTTCTGTGATTGTTAAAATTCATTTTATCTATGCAACTAGATTTTAAGCTTTATTAGGGTAGAAGCAATCTCTACTTCTATTCTTCGCTTTGAATTAGGTATGCCTCAAAAATAGCTTTAAGTGAATGGCTATATTGTTGAAATGACATCCTGCTCTAGAATCCTGACAAGGCTAGACAAATGTTCGATTATGGCTAGTTATTCATATATAGGTATCTGGAACACTGCTCAAAATAATATTTTAAAATATATCCTTATTTGGAACCAACAGATGACGTAATGGTTACATCCCTAGACTTTCACATAGTCAACCACAGTTCAAGTCCCGGACCCACAGCTTAAAACTTCCACAGGTGTGCATGCCCAAAATCCAGAGAGAAGAATGGAGGAGAAGGGATCGTGGTGTAGACATCCCCCTGGGGGGTAATTTCACACTTTCTGTCTACTGGTCTCTCTGTCTCCCCAGCAAGCACATGCACCTTATAGCAAAAAAACTCTCAAACACACACACACACACACACACTTTCTTTATAAATAAAGAGAGGGCATATGTACCATTGCTAAGCATCAGAGCTTGGTGCAGCCTGACCTGGTGTGACATCGTAGTACTTTAGGGCTGTGTAAGCTCTCCCCACCCCTGCCAAGCCTCAGTTTTGCATCTACCATGGAGATAATAACAGCACCACTTTATGGGCCTATCATGCTGTTTAAATGAGAAAATGCAAATTATCCATTCAAATAAATTATACTACTTTCTGAAGAATGGTATAATAGCAAGCACTCAGTATACATTATCTATCATCTTTAAACAATAACTAAATCTAAGACTTGCTAAAGCAGTGAGAATTAGGGTAACCTGGCAGCCGATGGCACTCTTGGTGGAAATGTACACATTCAACAGAAAAACCTACCTAACCGGAGAACAAATTTTAGGCATTGTTTAAATGCCTAAAAAGAAATGAAATAAAAGCCTAGAGCTTAGGACGCAAATTTGCTGGGGTTGTTTTATGAGATCAATGCACTGTTTGAGAGAAGCAAAGATGATCGTCAGTTCATGTGGTGGCAGGTGTTGTTGGAGGGGGAGTGCAATAACTCGGAGGTGTGGAGTTAGGTCCGGGAGTGGAACCTGGCGCCAGGCCTGACTGAGGTGCTAAGAGGCGCTCAGTGGTGGTGGGCCAGTTGTCACAGCCCAGCTGTCTGCTCTCTCTGAGCATCGGGGGCTCAGTAGGAGGTGTCAATAGGTGTAGATGTTCTTCTCCTTTCTTCCTTTTTCATTTTTTCTTCTCTTTTTAAGGAAGTCTTTGCCATAGGGCTTGTGTGCTCACCGGAGAGAGACAGAGTCAGTGAGAGAGAAAGTAAGAAATCAACCCCCAGGAAGATGGCCATGGCACAATCCCTTCTCCTCCATTCTCCTCTTGGGCTCTTGGGCATGTGTGCAAATACTCCTGGTGTGAGTTTCAAGCTCCCTGGTCAGCCATGTGGGAGTCCAGCAACATAACCACTACGCCATCTGCTGGTCCCATTTTTGTTTTAATTTCTAAAATACCAGTCTGTCATTCCCAAGTGCCTCTGATTCAACTCCTCTGTGAGCGTTAAATAACATCAGCGTCCCGCGACTCCCTCAGCCCCTTTCCTCAGGCTCCCTCAGGTAGCTTGGTGCCCACTGAGTTGGCAGGTCTGGGCAGGGGCCTGCAGGGTGAGGGGCCTGCACGGACGGTAGGCCTCTCTCCAGCTTTATTGCCGGTAAGTTCTCAGCAACCATTTGTTGCTTCTGTCCTCACGACTCTGCTGAGACTTCCATCCTCTCTTCACCATAACAGACACTGAGGGCGAGAAACGACTGACAGCTATGGGCATCGGAGCCATCATCAGAGCTTTCTAGCTGAACTTTCCTGCTCCCAGCCTTTTCCCTGAAGAGCTGCAACCACCCGATTGCCCTGTGTTCTGTGACAAACACACAGAGGCTTCAAGACAGCGGCATCGAGCCCCATCCTCTTTACACCGCCAGAGTCTCCAACCCCTCCTGCCTTCACTGTCTCGGCCCTGGGACAGTGGCAGAGTGTCGTCTTACGGCACTGCAGCGCGGCCACACACTCCCCCGCGGTGCTGGGCACTGGCGCACTGCAGACTTCAAGGCACCTAGGTCACCTTCGCACCCACTGCCCACCTCTTAGATTGCCCACTCCTGCTTCCCCTTCACCATCCCTTCCTTCCTTACCTCCCTCCTCATCCCCCGAGGGCACATGTGCTCACCAGGAAGATGTGAACGACTGAGAAGGAGAAAGAGCCAGAGAGAGAAAGCGCCCCCAATGGGGCACGGTCATGCCACAGCCTCTTCCTTCTCTGTTTCTTGGACTTCGGACATGTATGCATACGCACCTGATGCATTTTTCAGACAGTGTGGCTAGGGTCCAACTTGTGGACAGCCACATGGGATCTGGCTCCCCGAACCACTAGAATCTCGAATCTTATTCGACAGTGGAGTTTTGGAAAGATGAACAAGTTTTGGATATACTACATGCTTTAGAGGATGATATGTATGATCAAGTCATAATCATTTGCTTATATTAAGCCATTGGCCATATATGTCTCACTTAGAAAGTTTCATTTTGAGACTCATAATGTTAACTATAATTTCTAATATTTTCACAACAGGGACTTACTTCTATACGTATCAATTATAAATGTATTTATGGACTATAACTGTCACTATTAATAACAGTAAGCCCTCAACCTTAAATATAAAGTCATTTCTCCTAATATATACAATTAGTTAGCCCCACAGCTTCTACCAGTCTACATGATTTCAACAGAAGCCTCATCGGTGTTGACTGCCTAGAAACACAGAGCGAGTGGTAAGCAGCTGCCGAGACGGTCACTCCGCGCCTGATAGGGATGGGGAAGGCAGAAGGCATGTGTAGCTCCCGCTGCTTCGCTGAGGCGCTCAGCAATGATTGTAGTTATGAACCTGACATAACTGAGGCACGGACATGCAGAGACAGAGCGCGATGTTCCCCCTCCTGCCCTGCTCGTCGGTACTGAGAGGTGAGTGTCTGTGAGCCCCGTGACAGAGGTGAAAGGACGAGCTACTGCAGTCGGTGGGGACAGGAAGGGACCAGGAGAACTGCTATAAATAGCCTGGAAGCTGTGGGAACAATGACACGGGTGCAATCTAAGGACAGCAGGAAGTGCCCACAGTGTGAAGTAGAAAGCTCGGACACTGAGAGCTAGAGGAAGTTTATTTAGGGGACTTTCTTTCTTTCTTTTCAGAGAGAGATTTTTTGCTACTGGCCACGTGCTCTCACTAGAGAGACAGGGAGACAGAAAGCAAGAACTCTCTCCGGGGGGATGGTCACACTGCAATCCCTTCTCCATTCTCCTCTCTGGATTTTGGGCACACACGCACATGCCCCCAGCATGAATTTTAAGCCACCGGATCTGGAACTTAAGCCATGGTTGACTATGTGGGAGTCCAGCGACGTAACCATTATGCCATCTGCTGGTGCCTAGGGGACTCTTTTTTTTTTTAAAGTTTGGGGTTTTCTTATTTAGTTTTATTATGTTTTTCATTTTTTTCTCTCAAGTTTATTTATATCTTCCAGGAAGGAGAAACACAGAGATAGAGCACACACCCGAATGGTCTTGATGCTACGATCCACTCCAGCCTCAGCAGCCCGGGTCATGGGCACACATGTGCCCAATCTGTGCCTGGCATGTGCCTGGCAGACTCAGGGAGACCTCCAGGCATGAGCTAGGACCCTTTCACATGGGCCAGTGTCGGCCTCAGAGTGTCACGTTCTACCTCTGTGCCACCATCTGTGAGGGACATCTTTAAAGGCATGGGCAGGATTTAGAGAAAGCACCCAAGGACAGTGCAGAGCCCAGGGCTAGTGAGTGGGGAGGCAGTTCTGGCCTCTTGCACTTGGGGGACAGGAGATGGGGCCTAGGAAGGGGGCGGATGCTCAGGCTGCCGCAAGAGGACACAACTCTCACCTTCAGTGCAGGGCAAGGTGGCCTAGGCTGGGAAGAAAAGCCCAGGCCTCACCCCTCAGCCCTTCCTCCTGCCAGTGCCTCCCACTGACCACAACCCATCAGAAGGCAAGGGCCAGAGGGCCCAGCCAGGAAGCCTCCAGGCACTGGGCAGGGAAGACAGGCACCCATGGGTAAGGGAGGAGCCTCCCATGTCCCACAGCTCGCCACAGTGGAAACTCCTGGTTCCAGACTCTCCTTCCCCTGCCAAAGCCCGTGAAAATGGAATCTTGGTGAGTCATTCCTTTAGTTTGATTGCTTATGCATTGTCTGAGCACACGTGTTCACCAGAACGAGAGCGAGGACTCCCCAGATGAGGTATGGTCATGCCACAATCCCTCTTCCTCTATTCTCCATCCTGTCAAGACTGGGCATGCAGGTAAACGTGCCTGGTGTAGTTTGCAAGCTGCCAAGCCGGGACCTGAACCTCAGCTGGCCACGTGGGATCTGATTTTCCATGCACAGTGCCTAACTGCTACACGACTTTTTAAAATCAAGACATTACACACGAGGACAGACAGTCCAGTATGGACGTCAGACCTGCAGATAATGTAATAGTTACGTTGCTAGACTCCCATGTAGTGGAACATGGTTTGAGTCTCGGACCTGGTGGCTTAAAACTCAGGCGGGAGCATGTACATGCATGCCCAAAATCCTGAGAGAAAAATGGAGGAGAAGGGATTGCAGCATGGTCACCCTCCCAGGAGGTGATTTCTCACTTCCTGTCTCTCTGTCTCAAGGAAAAAAACATGGCTGTCCTGGAATAATAATGACTTTGTAACAGAAATGGTAACACTAACAGTGCTCTATGGTTAGTGACATCTGCAGATGTTACCTGCGCTTTCCATGCAGGGGCTCATTCAAACTCAGCAGCCACCCTCTGCGGTGGTCCCACCGTGTCCCCTCGCTGCAGGTGAGGGCAGGCAGTCAGGTGTGGTGCCGGTGGGTCCTGGACTAGACAGCACACCCTGTCCTCGGGCTTCTGTCCTGTCCAGCACTGGAAGCTGATTCCCATTTCCTGGCCTCCTTTAAGGCTTCTGGCAGATTCGGTCTGGGCAGCCACCTCCCAGGGAAACCTCTTTCCTCACCCCTTGTCAGGCACTGCCATCTGAGGACTGGCTACCTCAACCCCGCAGATATCAGCCCCCAACTCTGGCCAAAGGCTCAAACGTGTGCCCTGAGTCTGAGTGCCAGGCGTCACCTGGCCACGCCCCGTCAGTACTTGCATCAGGTAGTCCTCTTTCCACGCACGCCTAGGAGGTCTGGCTCACCCAGCTTTCCCGGCCCTGCCTCTGCGTTCTGGTCTGTTACCCACCCCGGCTCCAGATCCTTGATGGAGGGACTGCTACTCCAGGCGGCATGGGGAGGATCTTATTCATTGATGTGGTTGAAAGACTTCATTTTCTGATCTATGAATTTACTCTCATTCCCAACGTAAAGACCCAACCTGACAGGGAAATGCTGAAGACATACGCTTTAGCCGCAGAATGCATTGAGGTCGCTATGGATTTCTGAAGGCAGAGCCGTCGTGGGGGTATAAACAGCTCTTTACTGCATCACCACAAACTGCACTGAACTGTCACAGCACAGCCTGGTGCTGCCTTAATTGCAGCACATAATGATAATTATATACCGCCTCCATTAACTCCGCCGGATCGAGCCATGTTCCTGCCCTAACATTCAGCAACTCCTATCTGTGGAAGAGAAATAAAAACCTCATCTTCATTAAACATCTCTGTTTAAGGCTGAAGGAGGAAAACAGGTCTACCGAGCAGTGGGAAGTTACTGTGAATGAGAGCAGTGGGTTTAACTCCCTGCAGGGCGAGCTTCCAGCCGAAGCAGGCTTTGGAGACAGGACACAGGAGCTGCAGCCTCATTCGCAGCCCTCGTGTGATCTCAGGGAAGTGGGGGGTGGGCAGTCTCGTAACTGGGCTAGCTCACAGAAGACACAGAATGAGGGGAATGAAGACCGGGATTTCAGTGTAGGCCAGGGCCAGACCTCTCCCTGGAGAACGGAGCACTGTGTCCTCGGTTCCTTGCAACACCAAAACCTCCTCCACCCCGTCGGCTGCCACGCAGCACAGCCTCCCGGCGCCACTTCCTGAAACTCGCGGGGCCTCGTTCTGGCAGGTACAGTCATCTGCACCATGTCTTCCTCCAAAGATGCAGTCACTACTCTCTGTGATGAATCAGTAGCGTCTCTTTCAGCGGACGCCAAACAAATTATCTTGTCATTTTTCAAGCATGAATAGAAGAGAAGTAAAAACAAAACAAAAGAAAACAAGAAACTCAAAAGCAAGAACCTGAGTTCTGCTAACAGGGTTTCCCACACCGCCCTTAGAAGACCCAGGTCGGCGGCCAATTAGAGTGAAATGCAGCCGACATCAGTATGCCAACGGGGCATGCGAGAGAAATTCACGTGCTACCACTGTAGGGCTGGAGAGCACTTCAGGTTCCACCGAGAGCTCAATTTAGAATATTTTGTACAATTAACTTACTTCTTGAACCTATTTTTCATCTGTGCAAAGGACAACATAACCCTGACCATACGCTATGAGCACAAAATCCATTCATATGATAATGGCCACGTATCTCTAATGTGAGGTTTTAGTACTAGGCCGACCTGATGTGAATTAAATGAAGCAAACCCAACACTACTAAAATCTCCACAGCTGTATGGAGATTACCTGCGAGCATCACAAACAGTCTAGGTATGAGAACTATTTTGCATGCGCTGTAGTTTAACTGATGTCTTAATACTGCTTGAACAGTGGATGCTAACATCGAGTGAAAAAAACATCATCCCAAGAGACTTAGCATTCAAAGTATATCCCTAAACATTTTCCGGTGGAAGAATCGTGGCTTTGTTCCAAAGTCACATGCCAGAAAGCTGTGAGCTGGGCTAGGCAGAGAGGACATTTTTCAAGTGATAGAAATAGCTCCTTTCTGACAGAATTTTAGATTTTGTGTTGAGCTTAGCACTTTAAATATTGACTACAGCAACTGGCACGGGCTATTGTATCCACACACACAGGCTCAAATGCACACACGCTCACACAGGAGAGAATGATTTTCGGAGTTCTATGGACACATTATTAAGCACAAATTGGAATGATAGCCACTGTTTTCCAAATAGCTGCTAAGAATTTTGCTTAATTTGTTTGAAAAAGGAAATGCTTTAAAATATTAGATGAACTCATTAGTTTGTGATCTAAAAATGCGACCTTGTAAAGAAATGCATTATAACTGTTTTTAAAGGTGTCTTCACAACAGAAAAAGGAATGAGTCTGGAGCATTGATTGCTTCATCAATATTCCCTATACTTGAGAGCAATACAGAGAGTGGGTAAACAGCAGGAAGTCTACCATTGTTCAGATGCTTTACGTAAAATTAGGTGTGGGCATTTCCAGTGAAAGAAATTCTACCTCCATGAGTGCCCCTGACGTGTCTGGGCCTCGTACCTAGCTTGGAGCTTCTTCTATGTGTGATCGGCTGGCCTTCTTAAAGAACCAATGATCCTCCATTGCTGATTCCCTCGGGTTAAGGCACAGAAGTCCTTTGTTATTTTGACAATATGGTATGAGTAAATGTAGTGCCACTGTTAGTAACACTTGATCCTAAATGACTTACTCTGATCAATTCACAGTCAGAGAATTTGAGAATGGGACTTGGGACAGGCATGTTTACAGACGGGCTCAGAAGTCAATGACAACACAGTGAGCCATGCCATGAGGCGAGCTCAGACGTGAACCCCAGTAGCTCACGGTTACGTCAGGGCCAGCATTCGCTCGGTCACACCCACACCCCAGCTTCCCACTACTATTCCTACATATGTAATATCTGAGTCAAAGATTGCAGGATGCCAGTGAAGATGGCAGAGGAAGAGCTTCGCACATTTTCTCCTCACAATAGTAATAAAAAGGTGACAAAAATTGTTGAAATTGATTTTTCAGAAATACAGAAGTTAACAAAAATCTCACACAATCTGGAGGAAATGGATTCAAGAAAAACGGCCAATTTGGGATAAGACCAGCGATCTTGTGGTATTTTAATCTTTCCTATTTCAATTCTCAACCCTACCCCCAGCTCTGTGGCAGACTTTAAAACCAACATGCGGGGGTCGGGGAAAGGCCGTGGGTGGTGGGGAGGCTAAGGCGGCTGGATCCCACATGGCCCATGGTGAGCTTGAGTCCCCGTATGTCGGACTTCAAGACACCAAAAGATAAATAGGGTTATCTCATAAAATGACCATGTGCAATATGTTTAAAGAAATGAATAATTAAAATAAGAGGTTAGATCAAGGGACTGTTAAAACTGATGAGCAAAATGAGAAAAATAACCAAGTAGAATGTATAGAAATTTAAAAAAAGTAAGTCAAAGTGGTGCCTTAAGAACTTGGATACACAGACCAGCAGATGGCATAATGTCACAGAACTCCCACGTAGTCGACTGTGGTTCGAGTCCCAGACTTGGCAGCTTGAAACTCAACGTTGTGTGCATGTGTGCGTGCCCAAGATCCCAAGAAGAGAACAGAGAAGGGATTGCAGTGTGGCCATCTCCCCAGGGGGTGATTTCTTGCTTTCTGTCTCTGTCTCTGTCTCTCTCTCTCTGTCTCTTTCTCCAGTGAGTACATGTGCCCTATAGCAAAAATCTCTGTAAAAAATGGATACATTAATAGCAACATAGAAAACACAGCTCAAGAGAGATCTTTGAGCTAAAATGCTGATTTGGCTATTTCTGGTTCTAGAAGTAGTAAAGTAGCTTTATTAAGACTAACCTATAAATTCTGGGAAACTTTTTTACAAACGAAACAGTTTGTGGTTCTAGAGAGCTCCTAAAAGTAGACTTAAGTGGAGCCGAAAGATGGGACGTGTGCTCCGTCAGACCCTGCCCACACAGTGTCCCCGATGGGCCTCGGTGCATGTGATGTGGGGTGGTGAGGAAGGAGGCAGAAAGCCAAGGGTAACTGGCTGTCCATGACAGGAGAGAGGGTGAGACTGCCAACACACCATAAACCGAGGAAGGGTATCTGGGAAATAATAGACAGGGAAAGCAGAAGTAGACATAACCTTCCTGCAGATACTTCATTAAACTCTGAATTGCAGATGTATGTGAAGGATTCAAATAGCCCTGTAGATAGCAATAGTTGAAAGGCTGAAAAAAAAACGACATAGACTTCAGTTGCTGCCCATCTCACCAAGTCAGGATTGTACAGAAGGACAAAACCAATAGGGTTTTTATAGATCTATAAGAGGGGTCTACTGGGGAGTCAGCTCAAATGACTACGGCAGTGGAGAAGTGCCACAACAGGCCACCTGCAAGCTGGAGACCCTGGGATTCTGGTAGTGTGGGTCGATCCAAGTCCAGAGGCCCCAGGGCAGGTAAATGATGATAGGACTCACAGACCGAGTCTGGAGTCTGAGAGCGGCAGGGGCCATGTGTATGAATCCAGGAGCTCGAAGGCAGACAGGCCTTAGGTTCTGATGTCCCAGGCAACAGAAGTCTATCTGGTCTCTCAAAGACACACTTATCTCTTACTCTCTCCAGCTCTTTGTTGATTGTGCTGTGCTGCCCACACTGGGGGTGGATCTTCCATATCCAGTCTATTCAGACCCCCCTGTTAATCCCTTCTGGAAAGACCCCAAAGGCATGCCAAGATAATCCTTTCTCAGCTTTCTAGGTGTTCCTTAGTGAAACCAAGTTGACACCCAAAACAAACAATTACCCTTTAAAGTGAAGACAGAATTTAGATTTTATCTCTCTCCATGTTAAAGGGTTTGGTAAACACTTTAGCATGTTCATGAAAATCCCAGAAGGTTCATGCCAAGAAAGCTGCCCTAATACAATACAAAACCAAACCTCCGTGAGCTCAAGGTGATTAGTCTTGAATATACCTGTCTCCTACAACAAAAATCAATCATCTTCAGAAGATAACAGAAGCTAGTCTTCAGACTGCACCATCCCCAAAGTCTCCTGTACAAAAGAAAATTACTAGACATGCAAAGAAATAGTAAACTAGTACGCACAGTCAAGAGACCAAGCCTCGACAGAAACGAACCTTGAGATCAACAACATGCTGGGATTTGTGAAGGAACAAATGAAACTCTGATACATATGGTAAATGCCTCAAAGGAAAGAATGGCTGTAATGAGTGAGGACACAGGTAATCCCATCAGAGACATACTCGGTGTTTAAAAAATGAAAATTCTAAAACTAAAACTACCTGATATTTAAAGTCACAAGATGTTCTTAACACCTGATTGGAAATGGCTATAATAGTCTATGAACTTGAACATCAAGAGTACTGCCTAATATGAAAAACAGAGAAAATAAATGCTACGGAGAGACCGAGCACAGAACCCCACTGAGCTCAGGGAAAAGCTCTACTGGTACATGCATATATAACTGGAGTTCCAGAAAAGGAAGAGAGATTGAGTGAGGTACAAAAGGTGACGCCCAAGGCTAGCCCGTGGTGTGGTGGTTAAAGCAACTGGATCCACATGACTGACCACAGAGCGTGTGTCCCAGATCCCGCAGCATGAAAACACACTAGATGTGTGCATGCGTGCCCACAGTGTTGAGAGGAGAGCAGAAGAGAAGGGACTGCAGCATGAACGTCCCCCGGGGGGGTGCTTCTTGCTCACTTGCTTGCTCAAGTTCTCTCTGTCTCCAGCGAGCATATGCACCTATAGCAAAGTTTGTTTTTGTTTTTGTGGTTTGGGGTTTCTTTTAGAAAAAGAAAGAAAAGGTGACACACATACAATTTCATAAATGTAGAGCATACACTAGACCATAACATAAGTCTAAATATATTTTTCAGAAAAGACACATACAGAAGCAAATACAGAAGAGAAAGCTGATAAATTGAACTTTACCAATGTTAAAAACTTTTGCTGATGGAAAGCATCATTAAGAGAATGAAAGGCAAAGGGCAGGATAGGGGAATATCTCTCATCTATCTGACAAAGGACTTACACACAGAATCTTAAAGAATTCCTATAAATCAACAGCCAATGGGAAAGACATAAGGCAGTGTGCTGTAAAATTAAACACATACTACCCACTGAGCAAGGAATTCACTTGTGCATTTTTCAAGAGAAAGAAATAATTCAAAATTAATTTTTTAAAAAAATAAAGTATAATTAAATCAAGATGTAATTAAAAATATGGACAATAACAGGAATATATTCAGGATAGGAGGAAGGGTGAAGATGATTAGAGTTAAATGAGTCTAAAAATTTGAAATAAGGAACTGATTAAAAATTTACTTATTACATTAGATGTGCATGTCAGATGCCTACTCTAAGCACCAGAGAACAGAGAAAGGGTATTTCATGTTTGTACTAGTGGGAGAAGATGGTGTGGTTTATTTAGTCCAAAGGAAAGCAAAGCAAAAGAAGAAACTTAGCCAGTCATGACAAACAGCACGAACATAGGAGAATTCCAGTGTATCAGTGAGTACAGTCACAGTTAAATCCTGAATTCCGAGATCAACATTGTCAGAGTAAATACAAGCTAAAATCTTGGTCTACACTCTTTTTTTTTTTTTAAGGAAGTATTTTATTTAACTTTATTTATTTCAATTTGACCAGAGGACAGAATGAGAGAGAGAGAGAAAACAAGCTGCCAGCTCTAGAACTCAGTCCACAGTCAGCCATGTGGGGGTCCAGAGTCCTGAAACACCATCGCCACCTGTCTCTTTAGGAGATGCATATCTAACATCTAAGTAGACAGAAAGTTAAAGTACCATATAATATGCTTACCAAAAGAAATCTGTAGCAGTCTGTCACCCTCAGACAAAATAGGTATTATGACAACAAGCTTTAACAATGACACAGAGGGTCACAAATAAATTATGATAGGAATTCACATCTTTAAATTTAATAACATAATACAAAATACGTTCATTATTAGGGGAATGAAGAAACTAGTGTAAATAACAAATTTAGTGTAAAAAAACAAAATAAAACAAAAAAACCCTCAATTTGACCAGAGGACAGAATGAGAGAGAGAGAGAAAACAAGCTGCCAGCTCTAGAACTCAGTCCACAGTCAGCCATGTGGGGGTCCAGAGTCCTGAAACACCATCGCCACCTGTCTCTTTAGGAGATGCATATCTAACATCTAAGTAGACAGAAAGTTAAAGTACCATATAATATGCTTACCAAAAGAAATCTGTAGCAGTCTGTCACCCTCAGACAAAATAGGTATTATGACAACAAGCTTTAACAATGACACAGAGGGTCACAAATAAATTATGATAGGAATTCACATCTTTAAATTTAATAACATAATACAAAATACGTTCATTATTAGGGGAATGAAGAAACTAGTGTAAATAACAAATTTAGTGTAAAAAAACAAAATAAAACAAAAAAACCCCGACACTGATCTACAGTAATTCCTAATGTAAGACCTCATTTAATAATAAAAAAAAAGTTACATGATAAAAGGAGTTTATAATACATTGCCTATGATGTTGATAAACATCCTCCAGGGAGTATCCATTTGCTAAACCAAAATCTTCCTAAAATTTTCCTGGTACTAAATTACCTTTCTTCTGGTGATTTACCTACATCTTTAATTCAAAAATAATAAATACCTCATTATATTGCTCTTTCTATCCTGAGTGCCAGAAATTTCACAGCAAAATTTAATGATGGGTTAATTCATCTACATCTGGGACATACTTTAAATGTCTTTGCTTTCTCCTACCATACTCAGGAGCTCATCGTTTTATTTCAAAGTCGGGGCTTATATAATAACTCTGTGGTAAGTTTTATAGGTAAGTCAGTAACTTACACTCTTCCCAACAAAATACTCTACCTACACAGCATACTCAGGAGCAACTCGAGAGAGCAATGTGGCAGGCACCTTCCGGTCTCTGAAGTGCTGCTGCACAGAACAGCGGCTGGAAAACTGCACCACCAGCCCCAATCTGGCTTACCACTGGAGTCTGTCTGACCCACAAACCAAGAATTCTTTTTACATTTCGAATCTAAAAATGTTGAAAAATAATGAGAAGAAGAGCGTTTTTCCAATCTGCTAAATTTACACACGATTCTAACTGCAGAGTCCATCAGTAAGGATTGGCCAGAACCAGGCTACTTCATTTCTAAATCACCCAAAACTTCTATGGGATACAAGAGTAAAGGGGAAGTTGTGGTTACAGCGGCTGGAAAACTGCACCACCAGCCCCAATCTGGCTTACCACTGGAGTCTGTATGACCCAGTGTAAACCCTAAAATGCTAAGTTTGTTGTTGGCCAGCCCTGTAGCCTACTGGTTAAGGGAATTGGATTCCACATGGCTGACTATGGTTCAAATCCCAGTCATAGTGGCTTAAAAAACGCACTGGGTGTGTATGTATGTGTGCCCCAAATCCGGATAGCATGGAGAAATGGAGGAGAAGGGATTGTGGCATGAACATGCCCGAAGGGGGGGTACTTTTTCCCTCCCCCTTTATGTCTATGTCTGTCTCTGGCAAGTGCCAGCACCCTTTGCCAATTTAAAAAAAAAAAAAAAGAAAAAGTAAAATTTTGTTGACCCCTACTATAGAAGAATAAGTGTGTATGTGTGTGTGTGTGTGGGGGGGGTGGGTCAGAAAGCAGGGAGGGGGCAATTTTCATTCAGAAAAAGAAACTGCCTTTCAAAGTCTTAGAAATATTCAAACTAATAATATTGGTGAAAAAGTTTTAGAGGAGATTTGAATGTTGAAAGCATACCTGATATATTCTAAATTTTATTCCAATACTTGGGTTGATTTAGGAATTTAAATTTATCTCTGATTCATAGCTACAAATATAAATTTTAATTTACTGTATGATAAAAGTGAATTTCCAATCAATCAGAGAATAAGTCATTACTTCAAAAGGTTTTTGTGACAAGTCACTAATCATGTTTACAAAAAATTAAGATTTATCTTTTCCAGACTCATACTGCAAAGTAAAATCCAGACAGTTCCAAGGTTTAAATGTAAAAAAAAGAAAGGCATAAAATCAGACAGTTTTAAACATAATTAAACAGGCAGAAACCATAAAGGAAAAGAATAAGTGCAAAATAGAAAAATAAAAAGCTTTTACGTCTCAAAGAGAGAAAAACTATCAGGCAAAGAACAATATTTATTATAGGCTTTTGAATTATATGAGCTGATATATTAATTATCAATTAATGATCTTAGTCAAAACAAGTGGCAAATTAAGAATAAATTAGAAAGAAGAAATACAACTAGATAATATTCAATGAGCATAAAGAAAAAAGCAAATTACACCACCGAGCTAGTTCACAATGCAACGCCGAACTGCTGGGCATGGGGTCAAGTTTCGTGGCGCTTCTACATACTGCTCCTTGGGCCACAGCCTCTTGACCTCTTTCCAGAGGGTAGCTGTTTTCAGGAGTGACCCAAAGGCTTAAATGTGTGTGTCTGACTTTCATTTACAGGGACCGTACGTCCATGCAACAATGCCTGCTTCTATCTGTTTACACTTCGCGACCCGCTTTCCTTTCAGGGTCATCAGTCCCTCTCTCTCCACGGGGCCTCAGCGAAGGGCGAAGAGAACTGGGCAGCTATCACAATGGTGACCCCAGGCGTACGGAGAGTTCAAGACAGTGCATCTCCTAATATTTTGTATTAGGAGGATTCTTTGGCAGGACAAACATATCATGTAGAAAAAACACTTTATCAAGTGACTGCTCCTCTACTCTCTTCCTGAAGGGTGTTAGACTAGCAGAGTCCATCACTTACTGCTACTCTGGAGGACTCTCCCCCATTTTCCTCAACCTACTTTCTCAAATGCCTTACTCACGGTAAATGCTTAGAGAGGGCATTCCTTTTCTCAGCGGACTCCAGATCCTCCAAGATTTATGCGTGTGAGTGGGATCTATAAGGGAAATGTAAAATATGGGCAAAACCAATTTGGTTTGAGTAGCTCTTGTAAACTCATTTGACTCACACCATCACATTGTTTAACAAGACACCAATCTTCCTGGTAATGCAGAGATGCCCTTAATTTGTATTTGAAGAATTTAATTCAATGCCTCATTCAGCATGAGAAAAATGAGTGTGAGCAGAATGAAGATGGAAAAATGGAGTGGCCAGTCCCCAGGCAGGAGGACTCACATCTCCATCATTCAGATCACCGCCACCTGTGAGGGAGACCTGCCCGCTGAAACCCCCTGGAGGTTACTCACATAATTAGGGAACAAAAGAAGTGCTCTTCTGATGTCCAAGGTAACACTATGTTTTTTGCTTATATGTAACATAAGTATTTGAAGCCTAGGAATTCACTTATTAGTTTGTGCCATGCTGAAGTAATCCCCATCATTCCCTAAAATTTATGAAGACAGACTTAGTATTATCAGTGACTCGATAGCTGGTTTGGTGGTGCTGCATTCACTGCACTGCAGAAGTTCTGCTCTCTTTGCAAACAGCAACTCACTGGAAAAGTGCAGGGGTTGAGGCTGCCTGCTCCTTCCAGGCCTCACTGTTTCTCCTCCCAAAAGGGAGCTTTTACTCCATGGCATCAGGCATTCCTGCATGTGAGGACAGGCATGGTAAAGTCTCCAGCTCCAGGGGTGCCCTGGCCTCTTGTTTCCAGGCTCAGCTCAAATGAGAAAGCACTCCTGACGGTCCTGTACCAGGAAGTAGGGAGGTGGGGCAGAGCCAGGTACTGCTAGAGGCGGAAAGAACATCCCGCCCTCACCCCTTCGATGATCACTGAGTCTGGGCAGAAAAGCCTGCCTTACACCATAAAATGTTTAGGCATGAAAATTCAAATTCCTGTAGCAAGCCCATGAGACTTGAACACGGGGGCTTCCCAGCCATTGCCAAGACCCTCTCCGCTCTCAGCTCCAGGCTGTCAGAGCAGCGTGTCTCCAAGCCTTTCCTTCGCAGCCTGGCCGCTCCGCTGTCTCACACTGAGAGGCACGAGCTAGCAGGCTGGGCTAGAGAATAAGAATTACCACCTGTTAGGTCGGAGGCACTGGTTAAAGCACTAGAAACCAAAATTGAAGATTTCTTTCTCTTAGCCTTTGACATTTTTTATCTAGTAGCCAAATTCATGCAAGTACCACAATCAAATTGCTTTAAGAAAAGTGCAAGGATTTTTACTAGATGATTAGACAAATTTTCATTCTCTAATTTTTGTGATTTAACAGCACAAACCTAAACATTCCAGGAGGCTCCTTTACCCACTCCTTCCTGGACTGCGACTTGCTGGCTGGTGTTCTCCAGGACGTGCAAGCAGCTTGTAGTGAAGGACAGTGAGATGACAGTGGGTGAAGGGGAGCAGGCTGGGATGGAACAATACACTCAGTTTAAAAGGTGGTCTTCATTAAAACTGGCATGTTGTGTACATTTAGCCCTCGGTACAAAGTAGCACATTTCTGCATTCAATAAAACTGTCTGCTTTTTATAAGGACCCCGGGATGATTTTGAGGTGCTATTACGTGTGGACAAAGGCAAAAGCAGGGGTCTGTGGTGCCTTGAATAACTGTCTTCACTTAGCGCAGAATTAATTTTTTTTTAAAGTGACAGATAACATTTCATACACTCATGGTGTATAACATGAAGTTCTGAAGTTCACCCACTTTGTGGAGTGGTTAGATCTCACTAATCAATGAATGCATTATCTCACATAGTCACTATTTTTTTGTGACAAGAACACGTAACATCCACTCCCTCTGTATTTTTCAAAAATACAGTGGTCACCGTGCTTTAGGATCAGCCTCCCGAACGTAGCCCATCCAGCGGTACCAACACCTCCAGCCTCTGGTACCCACTCTTTTCTTTGCTGCTTCTATAAAACATCACCTTTTGTAGATTCCCTACTGAGTGAGACCAGGGAGTGTGTGCCTGGACTACTTCACTTAATGTAATGTCCTCCAGGTTCCCCTGTGCTACTGCAAAGCACAGAATTCCCTTTTTCAGGGGTACTCCACTGTGTCTATGGGCCAGACTACCTTGTCTTTAACCTGTCATCCCCTCGATAAAGACGCCTGTTCTCCAAGTCCAGATCTCCAGATGAGCAGGACAACCTCGCCTGGAAATCAGAGATGCAAATCCTTAGGGCCCAGAACCAGACCTCCACTCCTAAATCAGAATCGTAGGGTGAGCCCAGAAATGTGTTTTCTAGGAGTACTCCCAGTGATTTGGATGCAAGCTATGGTGTGAGAACCACTGGGTCCATCATAACATAATTATTTAGGTCCCTCTGCAAAATTAACTTTAAAGACTCTACTTGTGTCCACTCGAGATACATGTGCTTTTTAGTCCCGGGGTATATGTAGGACAGTCTCGATGTGCAGCTATGAGCAAAGTGAAAGGAGCCAGCCTGGGGGAAGTCTCCCTGCAGTCACCTCTGACCAGGGGCCAGCCTGCTCGGGAGGTGACTTGAAGGGTGGGAGTGTGCCAGTCCACCTCCACCTCACAGTCTCCAGGTTCCACCAGCCAAACGGAACATCCTACATGCCTCGTCATTCCTCTGAAAACCTCTGATAGGGAGCTGTGCCCCCGAGGCCTCAGCAAAGAGAAAACACGAACCTGACAACCCACGATGCAACGCCGTTGCTATGTTTTAACCTACCAGCTTAGAAAGTGACAGCAGCCAGATTAATTACTGTTCTTTCCAGTTGGTGGTGCCGGTATAAGAATTCAGATCGTCTCCTCTTACTCTACCACCTCTAACAGGGAAAAACAGCAAGGAGCGCTCAAAGCACAGGACGATTCCCTCCCGGCAGACATGGCTGGCGTGGGCAAGTGTTTGCTGGCATGGCCCTCGGCCAGCAGCATCTGCAGCACCCAGGAACTTGCAGCGAGCACAACCTTGAGCCCTAGCCCTGACCTACTGAGGCAGGAGCTCTGGGACGGGTCTGGCAACCTGTTTATCAAAATCCACCCCCTTAATTTTTTTTTTTTAAGGTTGGATCTCACTCTGCCAGGATCCTCCTGCCTCAGCCTCTCCACAATTGACTCTTTTTCAGACAGGGTTCTGCTCTACTGCTCATGCCAGCCTTGAATTCCTTTTTTTTTTAAAATTAATTATTTATTTATTATCATCATAATCTTGTTTATATTACATTGGATTGCATATAACTTTACAGTGTATTACATTGCTTCTTCAAAAGGGAATGCCATGCATGTCAGTCAGTACAGAGACATTAATCTCCCCACTTCATCATTCAATATCTTTTCATTGTTTTTCCCAATCATTATTATTATTCCAATATTATTCCAATTTTTTAAAAACAGTCAATCACTACTTCTCATTTTGCTTGTAAAAAGACTTTACCCATCATGGGAACCAGCAGTTAGCATAATGGCTATGTCACTGGATTCCCACGTAGTCGACCGTGGTTTGCGTCCCAGACCTGGTGGCTTAGAACTCACGCCGGGCGTGTGTGCGTGCGTGCCCAAGATCCCAAGAGGAGAATGGAGGAGAAGGGATTGTGGCGTGACCATCCCCCCTGGGGGTGATTTCTCGCTTTCTGTCTCGATGTCTCTCTCTGTCTGTGGCGAGGGCACGCGCCCTATAGCAAAAAAAAAAGACTTTACCCATCATGAAATACTTCTCAGACCAATCTAGTTGGGAATACTATACATGTCATCATCAACAGGTAATAAGCCATATCTGTTTCCCACTAATATCCTGCCTCTCTATTGTTCTCTTGCTATCTTTCTCTATCCTCTTCTCTTCAACTCCCCCATTCCACACTGTCCTATTCTCCTTACGTACCTTCACTGCTTTTATGTCCTCCAATTTTTCGCTCTCTACCACAGAGTGCGGATAGCCAGTATATATTGAGTGGATACATACAATATCTTTCTTTCATAGCCTGGCTTATTTCACTCAGCAATAGATCCTCCATATCTGACCACTTTCTATCAAATACCAGGGTCTTGTTATTTTTTATGGCTGAGTAGTATTCCATAGAGTATATATACCACGCTTTTCCAATCCATTCCTGTAGCAAGCCCATGAGACTTGAACACGGGGGCTTCCCAGCCATTGCCAAGACCCTCTCCGCTCTCAGCTCCAGGCTGTCAGAGCAGCGTGTCTCCAAGCCTTTCCTTCGCAGCCTGGCCGCTCCGCTGTCTCACACTGAGAGGCACGAGCTAGCAGGCTGGGCTAGAGAATAAGAATTACCACCTGTTAGGTCGGAGGCACTGGTTAAAGCACTAGAAACCAAAATTGAAGATTTCTTTCTCTTAGCCTTTGACATTTTTTATCTAGTAGCCAAATTCATGCAAGTACCACAATCAAATTGCTTTAAGAAAAGTGCAAGGATTTTTACTAGATGATTAGACAAATTTTCATTCTCTAATTTTTGTGATTTAACAGCACAAACCTAAACATTCCAGGAGGCTCCTTTACCCACTCCTTCCTGGACTGCGACTTGCTGGCTGGTGTTCTCCAGGACGTGCAAGCAGCTTGTAGTGAAGGACAGTGAGATGACAGTGGGTGAAGGGGAGCAGGCTGGGATGGAACAATACACTCAGTTTAAAAGGTGGTCTTCATTAAAACTGGCATGTTGTGTACATTTAGCCCTCGGTACAAAGTAGCACATTTCTGCATTCAATAAAACTGTCTGCTTTTTATAAGGACCCCGGGATGATTTTGAGGTGCTATTACGTGTGGACAAAGGCAAAAGCAGGGGTCTGTGGTGCCTTGAATAACTGTCTTCACTTAGCGCAGAATTAATTTTTTTTTAAAGTGACAGATAACATTTCATACACTCATGGTGTATAACATGAAGTTCTGAAGTTCACCCACTTTGTGGAGTGGTTAGATCTCACTAATCAATGAATGCATTATCTCACATAGTCACTATTTTTTTGTGACAAGAACACGTAACATCCACTCCCTCTGTATTTTTCAAAAATACAGTGGTCACCGTGCTTTAGGATCAGCCTCCCGAACGTAGCCCATCCAGCGGTACCAACACCTCCAGCCTCTGGTACCCACTCTTTTCTTTGCTGCTTCTATAAAACATCACCTTTTGTAGATTCCCTACTGAGTGAGACCAGGGAGTGTGTGCCTGGACTACTTCACTTAATGTAATGTCCTCCAGGTTCCCCTGTGCTACTGCAAAGCACAGAATTCCCTTTTTCAGGGGTACTCCACTGTGTCTATGGGCCAGACTACCTTGTCTTTAACCTGTCATCCCCTCGATAAAGACGCCTGTTCTCCAAGTCCAGATCTCCAGATGAGCAGGACAACCTCGCCTGGAAATCAGAGATGCAAATCCTTAGGGCCCAGAACCAGACCTCCACTCCTAAATCAGAATCGTAGGGTGAGCCCAGAAATGTGTTTTCTAGGAGTACTCCCAGTGATTTGGATGCAAGCTATGGTGTGAGAACCACTGGGTCCATCATAACATAATTATTTAGGTCCCTCTGCAAAATTAACTTTAAAGACTCTACTTGTGTCCACTCGAGATACATGTGCTTTTTAGTCCCGGGGTATATGTAGGACAGTCTCGATGTGCAGCTATGAGCAAAGTGAAAGGAGCCAGCCTGGGGGAAGTCTCCCTGCAGTGACCTCTGACCAGGGGCACACCTGCTC
>NW_006199406.1:224366-232804 GCF_000334495.1 Tupaia belangeri chinensis
CAGGGCTGGCGTGGTCAAGTGTTTGCTGGCATGGCCCTCGGCCAGCAGCATCTGCAGCACCCAGGAACTTGCAGCGAGCACAACCTTGAGCCCTAGCCCTGACCTACTGAGGCAGGAGCTCTGGGACGGGTCTGGCAACCTGTTTATCAAAATCCACCCCCTTAATTTTTTTTTTTTAAGGTTGGATCTCACTCTGCCAGGATCCTCCTGCCTCAGCCTCTCCACAATTGACTCTTTTTCAGACAGGGTTCTGCTCTACTGCTCATGCCAGCCTTGAATTCCTTTTTTTTTTAAAATTAATTATTTATTTATTATCATCATAATCTTGTTTATATTACATTGGATTGCATATAACTTTACAGTGTATTACATTGCTTCTTCAAAAGGGAATGCCATGCATGTCAGTCAGTACAGAGACATTAATCTCCCCACTTCATCATTCAATATCTTTTCATTGTTTTTCCCAATCATTATTATTATTCCAATATTATTCCAATTTTTTAAAAACAGTCAATCACTACTTCTCATTTTGCTTGTAAAAAGACTTTACCCATCATGGGAACCAGCAGTTAGCATAATGGCTATGTCACTGGATTCCCACGTAGTCGACCGTGGTTTGCGTCCCAGACCTGGTGGCTTAGAACTCACGCCGGGCGTGTGTGCGTGCGTGCCCAAGATCCCAAGAGGAGAATGGAGGAGAAGGGATTGTGGCGTGACCATCCCCCCTGGGGGTGATTTCTCGCTTTCTGTCTCGATGTCTCTCTCTGTCTGTGGCGAGGGCACGCGCCCTATAGCAAAAAAAAAAGACTTTACCCATCATGAAATACTTCTCAGACCAATCTAGTTGGGAATACTATACATGTCATCATCAACAGGTAATAAGCCATATCTGTTTCCCACTAATATCCTGCCTCTCTATTGTTCTCTTGCTATCTTTCTCTATCCTCTTCTCTTCAACTCCCCCATTCCACACTGTCCTATTCTCCTTACGTACCTTCACTGCTTTTATGTCCTCCAATTTTTCGCTCTCTACCACAGAGTGCGGATAGCCAGTATATATTGAGTGGATACATACAATATCTTTCTTTCATAGCCTGGCTTATGAGGGATGTCGAGCATTTCCTCATATGCTTTTTGGCTGTTCGTATGTCTTCCTTAGAGAGACTTTTGTTCAGCTCACTTTCCCATCTTTTAATCGGGTTAATCATTTTTTTTCGCATAAGGCACTTGAGTTCCCTATGTATTCTCGTTATCAGTCCCTTGTCTGAGGCATATTTAACAAAAATATTTTCCCATTCTGAGGGTTGTCGGTTCACACTTGTTACTGTGTCCTTTGCTGTGCAGAAACTTCTTAGTCTAATATAGTCCCACTTGTCTATTTTAGGGATTATTGCCTGTGCTTTGGGAGTCTTATTTAAGAAGTCTTTGCCTACTCCAATGTCTCCCAGAGTTTCCCCAGCATTTTCCACAAGTAGTTTTATTGTCTGAGGTCTTAGGTTCAGATCTTTGATCCATTTTGAGTTGACTGTTGTTAATGGTGAAAGATGGGGGTTCAGTTTCATCTTTCTGCAGGTGGATACCCAGTTTTTCCAGCACCATTTACTAAAGAGGTTTTCCTTTTCCCAATGGATTGACTGATATCCTTTGTCAAAGATCAGTTGGCTGTAAGCTTTGGGGGTTATTTATGGAGTCTCTATTCTATTCCATTGGTCCACATGTCTGTTTTTATGCTAATACCATGCTGTTTTGAAGATCACAGCTTTATAGTGTATCTTGGGATCAGGGAGTGATATGCCTCCTACTCCATTCTTCTTGCGCAGAATTGCTTTTGCAATACGAGGTCTTTTATAATTTCAGACAAATTCTATGATTGTCTTTTCTAGATCTGTGACACCAGCCTTGAATTCTTGATCCTCCTGCCCCAGCCTTCCCGGGTCACTGGGGTGGCAGCACTGGCCACTGTGCCTGACCGGTTGGACGGGGCTAGAGCCTGAGCCTCCCAGGTGCTCCCGGCTACAGAGCTCAGCGTCTGAAGTGCAGGTCGCCCCAACTGAGCCTGTTTTAACAAATCTTAGACAGTACCTGACTGGCAAGTTTGAGAACCGCTGGTGTCATGTGTGATTCACAAACTACAGATGCTCCTAACATCCCAGTTTTGAATGGGGAGAATTTCACTTAAACGCTCAATCTAGACAGTAATACTGCTTTCTTCTAGTTGAAGTCAAAGCAAATGTCATGGGTCAGCTGTTGGCTACAGGCTCCGTGTGGCCTCCAGTGTCCCCAGCCGCTGAGCACATCACTGCCATGGTTTCAGAAAATGTTCCTCACTTTGACAGAAAGGAGCTGAAGTGGGATAAAGCAACATAAAATATCTCAGAGGAGTTTGTCTGCTCTCATTTTAATCAGTACATCCCCTCAGCTGGCTCTCACAAACTTCCTTCATTGTTCAGCATCTGTTTCTTATTTTTCTTTCCTTTTCTGGGGGTGGGGAGGAGCAGGGAGATTTTTTGCTATAGGATACAGGCACTCACTGGAGAGACAGAGAAAGTGAGAACCCCGCACCCCCCACGGGGGGTTTTGGTAGATAAAATTTTGTAGTATTCTATTTTGGTAGACATAATTTTTTGGCAGGTATAGAAAACGCCTGAACGTTCTCACTTTCCTTGTGGGAGAATCCTGCTTAACCCCCAATGATTGGGAGTGATTACATCCTGATGAGAAACCTTCTTAGGTCTTCTCTTCTGACCTCAGAGCTTACCCGCAGATACTCCCTGACATGCAGGTGATGATTAGGAACAGCACATTACATACATGTCCTTGTCTGGTCGTGTGGGCGAGCCCATAGCCAGGACTGAGGAAGAGTGCTGTGGGCCAGAGTCTGCCCCGCAGGACCCTGACATCTTTTATTTTCACAATGTATCTGAACCTCAAGAGTAGTTTGAAGTACAATCCACGGTGAATCTTAGATGTGGTCTATGTGGCAGGGTCCTGGGGCTCATGAGTTGGTTGTGAAACACCATGCTACATTAAACTAAAGTAGGGAGATGTCAACAAACACTGAGCCCCGTCAGACACCACGATATGCCACGTTTTGGTAGGAATGAGTAGTGGCAGGCACCCAAGCTCTATGAAAAGGGATTAGGATAAAACTCAAACATTTATAAATCTAATGCACGATTTTTCTGCAAACTGGGAAAAATGCCATTATTCTATTTTTGCAATGGAACACCATCTAGAGAACAGGACCCAGTTCCTACTATTGCAGACAAATGGAAACGATGACTTACATAATGCTCTCTGTGGAGACACAGATGACTCTCAGACCCACTTTGTTCTGGCTACTTTAAAATCAGAGAAAAATGCTCTTTTAGATCTAGAGCCTGAACAGCAGGGTGAGGTATAGGTCTGGGATGTGCTTTCTTTTTCTCCTCCTCAAATGCTTACTCTAGCTTTGAAAGATAATACTGCATCTATTTTTCTCTCTGAACTTTTGGCCAAATGCAATAAAACGTGAAAAGGGTTTGAGCCAGTGAGATACCCACAACGGTTTGATCTGTTGATTTGTATTAGTCCCCAGCCCAGACAACTTCTTATCCTCCGGTGTTCCTATACCTGAGTGTGAAGATATAAGTGTTCATGCCGTAACAAAACAGAGGCATCAGCAGTGCTTTTTAGAGCTCAGAGAAGGAAGAGGAGGACCAAAGGATGTTTCGCTAGAAAGAAAGGGTCCACTTAGGCTCAACTGGTCTGTGCCCAGGGTAGCTTCGGGCCCTGCACCTTCCAGTCAATGGATCTCGCGTGCTGTCGTTTGACTTCTACCTTCTACGGAGTCTCCACACCTGCAGCCTTCCCCAGCGTCAGTGCAGGGCAGTAGCTACGGCAATCCCAGCCCCTGGACTACTGCACAGGGGCACTCGGAGCTGGTGAAATAGAGCGCAGTTTCTATGAGAGGCTAGTGAGCATCGTGTGCCTTCCTAACACCACCTCTTCTTGGAATTAGCCGCAGGTCGGCACTCAGTGCCACTTGTTGGGTGAGGTTCTAGGTTCTGGCATTGTTTATTTCTGGGATTATACTAAGGATCTAACTGCAGTTCAAAACTACTGGGGCTACTGGCGGAGCGGCAGCTGACTACATGTACCCTGCACAATGAGTAAGAGCAGAAATGTGGGGACTCCTTGGTGAGCACCTGCGTGTGCGTGCTCCACCACCACTGTCCATGGGAACTGAAATTCTACCATGAAGCCATCTGGGCCAGACAGACTGAACAGTATTTAGAACTGATACCAGAGTGGATTAACCAATGTGGTAAAAGGAGGCTTGAATTTTTAACGTGTGAAGCAAAAACATATAGGCCCTCTCTTCTATGCACTCAAAAACCCTCCAGTGGTGTGATTCTAAATTCCAGCAGAGGGCAAACTCAGCCTTTCTGTTTTCCAGGCATCAGAATGGCAGCAGGAAGACAGCCTTTATGTTTAGAGGAACACTTCCTAGAACCATTCACCACCACTTAATAGCCACATCAGCATTAATCACACCCCATACCGCCACTAAATCACTTGTCAGGCATTTTGTTAAAAATTATATTATAAAGGGAGGAAACTGACAAGGAACAATATGTTAT
The DNA here is from genome assembly GCF_000334495.1 of Tupaia belangeri chinensis. Classification (NCBI taxonomy): domain Eukaryota; kingdom Metazoa; phylum Chordata; class Mammalia; order Scandentia; family Tupaiidae; genus Tupaia; species Tupaia belangeri. The sequence continues at coordinate 228,989 of NW_006199406.1, forward strand.
GCAAAAATAAATTTAGTTTTCTTCCATTCCTTCACCTCTGGATTCATTAACATCACACCCATTTATATTCTGCTTTCTGCACACTTAACAAGAATGCAGGGACACCTTCGCGTCACTTCAGCCAAGTGATAGAAGTTCCTCTCAATTTCACTGCTTTTTCTCTTAATCATTTATTATTATTATTTATACATTAAATCGCTAGACATCATTTAGATTGTGGAAAGACTTTACCCAGCATGATACTCACTTCAGTCCAGTTGAGAATACTATACACGTCCTCATCAATGGGTAATAAACGATGTCTGTGTCTCACCAATATCTTACTTCTCTGTTCTTCCCCAAATTTCCTTTCCTGCACTCTTCCCCTCCCACACTCTCCTTCCACTTTGTCTCTAGTGTCCTTACTAATTTTTAATGCTTTTATGTCCTCCAGTCTTTTAGTCTCTACCACAGAGTGCAGGCAGTCGGTATATGTTGAGACATACAATGTCTCTCTCTCATAGCCTGACTTGCTTCACTCAGCAACAAATCTTCCATATTCCACTTTCTATAAAATTCCAGGGTCTTGTTGTTTTTTATGACTGAATAATATTCTACGGAGTATATGTGCCACACTTTTTCAACCCATTCATCCATTTGTGGACATTTGGGTTGGTTCCATGTCTTAGCAATCATGAATAATGCTGCAATAAATATAGTTGTGCAAGCACTTTTCCAACTGAGCGTTCTCTTGTCCTTTGAGTAGATACCCAGGAGTGGAACTGCTGGATCATATGGCAGTTCTATTTGAAGGTCTTAGAGGAACCTCCATACTGTTCTCCACAGTGGCTGGACCAATTTACATCCCCACCAACAGTGAAGGAGTGTTCCCTTTCACCACATCCCTTCCAGCACTTATCTTTTCTTTTTTTTTAATCTTTGCCATTCTGACTGGGGTTAGGTGGTATCTCATTGTGGTTTTGATCTGCATCTCCCTTATGAGAGATGCTGAGCATTTTTTCATATGCTTTTTGGCTGTTTGTATGTCTTCCTTAGAGAGTAGTTCATTCAGCTCATTTCCCCATCTTTTAATTGGGTTAATAATTTTCCTCCTCGAAAGCTGTTTGAGTTCTCTGTGTATTTTGGTTATCAGTCCCTTATCTGAGGCACAGTTAACAAAAAATTCTCTTCCATTCTGAGCGTTGTTGATTTACACTAACTACAGTGTTCTTTGCTGTGCAGAAACTCCTTAATCTGATGTAACCCCACCTGTATATTTGGGAGATTATTGCTTGTGCTTTGGGGATCTTGCTTAAGAATTCTTTGCCAATCCCAGTGCCTCTAAGAGTTTCCTCAGTTTTTTCCACTAGTAGTTTTATAGTTTGCAGTCTTAGGCCTACATATTTGATCCACTTTAAGTTGATTTTTGTTTACAGTGATAGGTAGGGGTTCAGATTCATCTTTCTGCAGATGGATAATCAGTTTTTCCAGCATTATTTGGTAAAGAGGTTTTCCTTTCCCCATTGGATTGACTGGTACCCTTTGTCAAAGATCAGCTGGGACCAGATGATCTTTCTGCAGGTGGATACCCAGGTTTTCCAGCACCATTTACTAAAGACATTTTCCTTTGTCAAAGGTCAGTTGGTTGTATCTTTTGGGCTTTATTTCTCGGGTCTCTACTCTGTTCCATTGGTCTTCATGTCTGTTTTTGTGCCAATACCATGCTGCTTTGATTACCACAGCTTTGTAATATATTTTGGAGTCAGGAAGTGAGATGCCACCCACTCTATGCCACCCACTCTACTCTTCCTCACAGGATAGCTTTGGCAATACAGGGTCTTTTATGATTCCAGACAAATTTTATGATTGTCTTTTCTAGATCAGCGAAGAACGTGTCTTGTAATTTTATAGGGATTGCATTAAATATGTAGATTAATTTGGGTAGGATTGTCATTTTGATTATATTAATTCTGCCAATCCAGGAACATGTCCTTCCACTTTTTTGTGTCCTTTCGATTTCCTTTTTAAGGTTTTCATAGTTTTTCTTATAGAGGTCTTTGACTTCCTTGGTTAGTTTTATTCCTAGGTATCTTATACTTCTTGTGGCTATGGTAAACGGGATTACTTTCTACAGTTCTGTCTCTGTCTGCTTGTTGTCTGTATATAGAAATGCTATAGATTTTTGTAAGTTAATTTTGTATCCTGCCACTTTACCAGATGCATTTATTATTTCAAGAAGTATTTTTGTGGATACTATTTATTATTTATTATTTCAAGAAGTATTTTTGTGGATACTTCTATATATACAGTCATGTCATCTGCAAACAGATCATTTTGGCTCTTCTCTCCCTATTGGAATTCTTTTTATTTCCTTCTCTTGTCTGATCACATTGGCTAAGACTTCCTGTACTATACTGAATAGGAGTGGAGAAAGTGAGTAGCCTTGTCTTGTACAGTTTTTTTAAGAATAAGAAAAGCTGAAAGCTTTTCTTAATTCTTTTTAAAGTGTATTTACTTCTTTCTTCCATGAGTTAGAAAGACAGAGAGAGAGAGCTAAAGACAGGAATCCCCCGTTGAGTCCTGATACCACAACCTACTGCCAGCCTCTCACAGCCTGGATCAGGGGCACATGTGTGTCCAGTGCACTCAGGGAGGTCTCTCAACGTGACCCAGGGCCCCTCCCATGTGGGTCAGCTTTGCAGAGCATTGCATTTTACCAATACACCACTATCTGGCCCCAATTTCTCTTAATCCTAATGCCATTACTCAAAAGGGGCATTGCATTGTCTCGGGTTGCTGGGACACTATGCAGAGCAGCTGCTAATGATTATTGTAGAATAAAAATACAAATGTTCCACCTGTACTTACCTAATAATCAGACTGAAAATTTAGCAGTGAAACATAGCTACTTAATTGATGTTTGTTTGCCACATTGTCACTGTATGAAAAGACGCACTCCTCTGTTCCAAATTGCTTATTTATTCTGCAATTATTTAAGAGAAAAAGGCACAAAAGATGATTAAAATTCTGAAAATGCAGAAATTCCAGAAAGTGCAGCTTGTTAACAGGTCACCCTAAAAATAGTCCTTACATTGTTGAACTTCAGTCTGCTGACCTGAAAAGTGGAAGACAAAATGCCTGTTTGGGCCTCCTCGTCATGTCAAGAATTGAGTAAGACAGTATTTGTGAAGTGCTCTGCAAACCAAGGCTGAGGTCCAGCCTCACTGATGTGGGATGAGACATGCTGCAGAGCTCTGCGTCTTCTTGTTTAACCTGTGGAAGAATCAAGTAATGTAGCTCTTCTTTCCCTCATTTCAAAGATAAACAAACTGCCTCTCCAGAAGGGTTAACTCTGGAAACAGAGCCACACTGCTCAAGATCTACAGCATGGTTGGCATCATCACAGAATGAAATTACTTCGCCATTACTGTCCTCAACAATGTCTAAGACATTTATGTACTTCTCCCATGAAAGCACAAAAGAAAGACACAGGCATCCCCACAGGGTCCCCATGCCGTGATCAGCCAGCTCCCCCTCAGCCAGCCAGGGTCAGAGGCGTGGCACCAACACCTGGCGTAGCAGACTGGGACCTTCTCGGGTGGCTTCAGCATCAGAGAGGTCACATTACTGCTATGCCACCATGACTGGGCTCAATATCCTTCCAGTCTTCTCTAGGAGATGGGTTATACCCACAGTATTAACCAACACTCAGCAGTTTCAAGAACGATGCAATGTCTTGTACAATACCTGTTGTCTGAAGACAAGGTGTGGCTTGGAAGTCTTTGTGGTGAAGAGGGCCCACTGCCTTAAAGAAAGTGAGAGGGACACACTCTGGGG
>NW_006199406.1:233186-277628 GCF_000334495.1 Tupaia belangeri chinensis
GGATGGGCCAGGGCATGGCGGGGGCTGCCGGTACTTCCCATGTGAGTGGTTTCCAGTCTTACACAGGTGGAGTGCTCCTTATCCAAAATGTCCAGGACCAGAAGTATTTTGGACTTCAGAATTTTTTGGATTTTGGAATGTCTGCATATACATAACAAGGTATATTGCAGATGGGACCAAGTCTAAACATGAAATGCATTGATGTTTCAAATACGCCTTCTACACACAGCCTGAATATAATTTTATATCAATTTGCTATGTTTGAGGAGCAGTTTTTTGACTATGACCCATCACACAAGGTCAGGTGTGGAATAATCAACTTGTAGCATCACGCTGGTGCTCAAAAGGTTTGCATTTTGGAGCAGTCCGAACTCTGGATTTTCAGATTAGAGATGCTCGACCTTTACCTGTGATCACGTGCACCAAACAAGACTCCAGGTAGCACCTTCTTGCTTTTTCCCAAAGCCAGAAGTTTGCGAGTTTGCCTGTCAGACACATTTCAGCTAAATTCTTGAGCATATGTAAGTTGGACTAATGCCTATACGAAAGCAAAGTCAATTTTAGGTAGTAAAGTAGAGCGATGAGGGGCTGGAGGCCAAGGTGCGAGCAGATTATTTTATTCACATCGACAACTCTGGTGAAAGCCCTCTTGCAATCCAGATGCCCTTCTTCTCAAGCCTTGCAAAAATTAGTAGTTTAGGAGATCATAAAATCAACACGTCCCCATTTCCATGACTCTTAGAAGTGTATATTATCTTTACAATTACAACCATAGTTTACAGAAATAAAAGTCTATCGCTGCTCGGTGAAGGACTCTACAACAGTCAAGTATCACGTGTCCCATTTTTATTTTTTTTAAAGAATTATTTATTTCCACTTGTTATTGTTATTTTTTTCTGTATTTGACACAGAGAGAGAGAGAGAGAGAGAGAGACAGAGAAAGGGAAAGTGAGAAAGCAAGCCACCAGATCCGGGACTTGAACCATGGTTGGTCATGTGGAAATCCAGCGCCCTTATCCACCACACCACCTGCTGGCCCCTACGTGCCCCATATTTTTAATGGCATCCTGTTGGCCAGGCTTACTGTTCTGCTCTGGGTCACACGCTCGACTTATTTACATGCCCCTGGGTACCACTCGAGTTCCCCGGACGGCAAATGATGCATCTAGGTACTCAGGAGCAGGCTGACACTCCACTAGCCAGCAGAGCTCCTGAAAAGTCGTTGACATCCACAAACTAAATTAACATTTTGTTTTCATAAAATGCAAACATGCTCAGTATCAGACTGAGTTTAACAGCAAAAGTATTCTCCAAAAGCATCTACTGAAACGGGGGCAGGGGACGTACCACAAGTTGGATGTAATTATGAACATCTGAGCCATCACAGACGCTGCTTCGAGACAGATTTCAACACATCCTCTGCTAGTAGCCAACAGAGGATTTCTGTTTGGTTTTGTTTAAATCAAGAAGAGGAGGGTAAGTAGTCATGTGGCAGGTAACCAAGCTTAGCTGCCATCCGTAGTTGCTAGTTTTATGGTACACCTGTGAGCGTCGGTCATTTGCAGAGCCGGGGTGGAGGCTGCAGAGGAGGCTCAGCCACACTGCACCGAGGTTCTCACATATGCTCCCTGTCCTCACCGTGGCCTAAGTAGTCTTCTTGCTTTTACATTTGCCCATGACAGTCCATTCACCAGACAGCACTGGGGTGACCTTGATGAGAGCGTAAATGAGATACTGTTCCCGGTGGCTCAAAATTCCCTTAGAATAAAATTCTTCTTTCTATAAGGTCTCGAGTGTCCTGCATCCTGCCCACCTCAACCCCTCATCTCACAACCATGATGTCTCTGTCTCTCACTTGGCCCGGGTGTCAGCAAACGACAGCCACGGGGCAAAACCCACCACGTGTACAGCCTGAGAGGGAAGAACCTTTTTATGTTTTCCAGTGATCGAGATAAAAAGAAAATACTATCTTGTGGCACATAAAAATTAATATGACATGGGGATTAGCAGATGGTATAGCATTTATGTCGCTGGACTCTGATGTAGTCATCCGCAGTTCGAGTCCTGGACCTGTGCATGCCAGGCACATGTGCGTGCATGCCCAAAACCCTGAAAGAATAGAGATGAAATCAGTGTGGCCATCTCCCTGGGGAGTAATGTCTTGCTTTCTATCTCTGTTTCTCTGGCAAGTGCATGTGTCCTATAGCAAAAATCCCTCAAAACTTATATGAAATGTAAATACTGCTGTCCATAAATAATGCCCATAAATAAACTGTTAGAAAAGGCCCATGCTCATTGGTCTCCACACTGTGGTTGCTTTCACCTTACCCAGGTAAAGGAAGTGGCTGCAACACAGACCATGTGGGCCACAGAGCCAAAGCTATTTCCCATCTGGCCACGTTAGGGCTCTCTAGGGAGACAGAACCAAGAACAGGTACAGAATTACAGGAGGTCAGCTCATGCAGTTATGGCAGCTGAGACATCTCAGCACACGTCATCTGCAAACTGGGCACCCGGGGATGCAGATGGCTCGGCCCAAGTCCCAAGGCCTCAGAGGCCGGGAAGCTGGTGATGTAACTCGGTGTGAGACCGGGGCAGAGCTGGTGTGAGTCCTGGAGCTTGAAAGCAGATGAGCCTTGAGTGACAGAAGTCCATCTTGCTCTGACTCAAAAGAAACCCCCCCTTCTACTGTATTTTGTCCTCCCTATCCCTGATGACTGGATGGTGCTGCCCACACTGAGAACAGATCCTCCCTACCTCGTCGACTCAGCCTCCCATGTTGCTAAGCTCTTCTGGAAACCCCTACGCTCCTGGCGTAATGCTTTCAGCCAAGGTGACACCCAGGACTATCACATGGCCCTTTACAGAAAAGGCCCGTCACCCTCTGCTCCGGCCAGTTGGCCTCCTCCTGGTCCCTCTTCCTAGTCCAGTTTTTTTTTTTTTTTTTTTTTTTTTTTTTTTTTTTTTTTTTTTTTTTTTTTTTTTTTTTTTTTTTTTTTTTTTTTTTTTTTTTTTTTCATGTGACTCAGGCTTCAGGTCTCAGAGTTAATGTCACTTCTTTTAAGAGATCTCTGCTGGTCAGTTACACACAGACACATTCCCTGTGGATCTTTTTCATATACATATTGAGTGTGGAGCTGCCTTTGAAATGCTCTTTCTTTCCTGTTAGGAATATAAACTCCTTGAAGAAATTTTCTTCGCCACTGTTATTTATTTTTTGCACTTACACAGTGCTGGGCACAGAGCTGGCCCTTGGATTGTATCTGAATAAATGAGTCATGAAATGAGTCAAATGTTACACTGTTGGAAATATACAGCAAACTGGGTAACAGCCCTTGCAAACTCATAAATTTTGGTCTGCTAATGTTTCTGTGCTGAGGTCATTTTCAGTTTACATTAATTCATTCCACAAAAGTGTTCCCTCTCTCTAAGGTGATCAGCAAAACTGCAGAGTATTAAATTGAAGTCAGTGGTACATACGGACACTAAGTGAATCGAATAAACACAAACAGCTTGCTCACAATATACTAGTTAATCCTTTATTGTGTAGAAGGGAAACAGTAATGAATAAAAATGACTTGTATCTTCTCTCTTGTCTCTGATCTTTGGCCAACACAGAGGAAATGTGATCTACTCTATTGTCCTCTCCTATCTCTTAAGTCGTAATATCATTAAATTTGGAATGAGATAAAAACGCTACTCATGACGGACACATTTAACAGGTTGCATTTCAGGTCCCGAACCACAGTTCCCAAGCACACGCACAAACCCAAGTACACAGCGGCGAGAGAAAGCGCCCCTGCAGGCACTCAACACGACGTCTCGGCTCTCCATCCCAGTCAACCCCTTCCTGGTGGCTGTTGGAACATTTGCCAAGACATGAGTCCACCACAAGCTGACTTCACAGGTCCAGTTGCTCTTGGGAATTCTAGAAAACTTGCAAAATCCTAAAGAGTGTTCATCAAAGACCAGTAATAGCTCACAACTAACAATGTTTAAATAATAATAATAATAACAAAGAGCACACAAATTAGTTCTGTAAGAGAGAACTATTTAACACCAGAAGTTTCTAGCCAGATTTGCTGTGGTAAAAACAAACAAAAAAATGAAAATCCGAGGCTGAAGTTTTGCAATCCTTTCAAACTCATCTCAGCACACATTAGATCTCTCTTCCCAAGTTGTCTGGCTAACAACTAAAGTGAGAAGTTCTGACATCAATCTACCACCATCCATGAGTTAAATTAATATAACTGGAAGGGATTTATACAATGTAATTCAAGATTAAAGCTATAAGCAGGAGACAAGTGCATTACTGCCGAGCCCAAATCTATTTCCCTTGTTCTATTTCAGTTTCCTATAAACATATAATGAAATGGAGAACACGTTCCAAAATACAATTCTGTGCCCGAATCACCTTTGCAGATGGATGGATATCTGCCTGCCTTCCTGCGGAGGCCTGAGGGCAAAGCACACGGCATTGCGAGGAGCTTTTAGTTACACTGGATAGAAGCGGGTGCCCAGAGTGTAAAAAGTGGCTTCTGCATCTGTGCTTAAGGTTGCATATGAAGAACGCACCAACTTGGGGTCAGCAGGTGGTGTGGTGGTTAGGGTGCTAGACTCCCATATAGCCAACCATGGTTCAAGTCCCGGACCTGGCAACCTAAAAATCACACCAAGTGCATGTGCACACGTGCCCAAAACTCTCAAGAGGAGAATGGAGGAGAAGGGATTGTGGTGTGGCCATCCCTCTGGGGGATTTCTTGTTTTCCCTCTGTCTCTCTCTGAGACTGGGGAGCCCACAGAGGCAGATCAGAGCACTGGTACAGGTGGTCTATCAGCAGCAATGGAGTTCGCTTCCTCACAGCTGTGTCTCAATGCCCAGAACACTGCCTACTCTGCAGCCAGAGCTCGGTGAGTGTTCTGCATGTGAAGGTCTAGTACGAGTACCAGGAAACGGAGAGGACAGAGGGGAGGCAAGGCAATTATACAGCCCTAAAAACTAGACCATGGCCTCAGGAAAGACTCTGCTTAAATTCATTTCAAATACTCTTTGTGCCCTGCTTTAAGCCGTACTTTTTCATGAGATACGGTCTTTTCACAACATATTTTACAGCCTGTGTGCTGATTTTTGCAATTCTTCCAATTCCTTCTTTAAATCCTGGTTTTTGTCTTCCAAATTAATACAGTCACGTGATGTAAGCCACCAATGAAGCCCCTGACATAGACTGTTCTTCCAGGGCATCAGCCAGCTCTTGAAACTGTCTCACCTTCTCCTCATGTGCACTCCTCCCTGTTTACTGCGTTACTGAGACAAGAGAAACAGTCCCCTTGGAGTTTCTCACAGCACTCGGAGGGCCCCTCCCTGGGGTTTCACAGTGCTGCTTGTACCAGCGCTCACGCTACTGGGTTTGTGCTTCCCCGGGCAGCAGAGAGAACACAGGCACAGGACACGGGTACAGCCTCAATGTGTCTACAGAACTGCACCACGTGGGGCCCCAGTGTGTCTACGGGACTGCACCATGTGGGGCTCATCGTGTCTACAGGACGGCACCACGTGGGCCCCAGTGTGTCTATGGGACTGCACCACGTGGGGCCCCAGTGTGTCTACGGGACTGCACCATGTGGGGCTCATCGTGTCTACAGGACGGCACCACGTGGGCCCCAGTGTGTCTATGGGACTGCACCACGTGGGGCCCCAGTGTGTCTACGGGACTGCACCATGTGGGGCTCATCGTGTCTACAGGACGGCACCACGTGGGCCCCAGTGTGTCTATGGGACTGCACCACGTGGGGCCCCAGTGTGTCTACGGGACTGCACCATGTGGGGCTCATCGTGTCTACAGGACGGCACCACGTGGGCCCCAGTGTGTCTATGGGACTGCACCACGTGGGGCCCCAGTGTGTCTACGGGACTGCACCATGTGGGGCTCATCGTGTCTACAGGACGGCACCACGTGGGCCCCAGTGTGTCTATGGGACTGCACCACGTGGGGCCCCAGTGTGTCTACGGGACTGCACCATGTGGGGCTCATCGTGTCTACAGGACGGCACCACGTGGGCCCCAGTGTGTCTATGGGACTGCACCACGTGGGGCCCCAGTGTGTCTACGGGACTGCACCATGTGGGGCTCATCGTGTCTACAGGACGGCACCACGTGGGCCCCAGTGTGTCTATGGGACTGCACCACGTGGGGCCCCAGTGTGTCTACGGGACTGCACCATGTGGGGCTCATCGTGTCTACAGGACGGCACCACGTGGGCCCCAGTGTGTCTATGGGACTGCACCACGTGGGGCCCCAGTGTGTCTACGGGACTGCACCATGTGGGGCTCATCGTGTCTACAGGACGGCACCACGTGGGCCCCAGTGTGTCTATGGGACTGCACCACGTGGGGCCCCAGTGTGTCTACGGGACTGCACCATGTGGGGCTCATCGTGTCTACAGGACGGCACCACGTGGGCCCCAGTGTGTCTATGGGACTGCACCACGTGGGGCCCCAGTGTGTCTACGGGACTGCACCATGTGGGGCTCATCGTGTCTACAGGACGGCACCACGTGGGCCCCAGTGTGTCTATGGGACTGCACCACGTGGGGCCCCAGTGTGTCTACGGGACTGCACCATGTGGGGCTCATCGTGTCTACAGGACGGCACCACGTGGGCCCCAGTGTGTCTATGGGACTGCACCACGTGGGGCCCCAGTGTGTCTACGGGACTGCACCATGTGGGGCCCCAGTGTGTCTACAGAACTGTACCATGTGGGCCCCAGTGTGTCTACAGAACTGTACCACGTGGGGCTCAGCTTGTCTATGGGCCTGCACCACGTGGGGGCAACTGGGAAGACACACAGGACAGGCTCAGGCGGTGCCACGGCCTGGGAGGCGAAGTCACATGGAAGGGGCGCGCTCAGCTCCAAGCCCATCAGAACACGCGATGCTGGTGTATGTGAGTTGAGCACCCCGAGGCCTGGGCAGAAGGGTCACGGCACAGCAAGATGCTGTCAGAAAAGGTGCTTGTCTCTCTCTTATTCTCGCTCATAGAAAAAGAAGAAACCCGAAAATGTGTACATTTTGGAATATAAATATATTCAATATATTCAAATATATTCAAGTGTTCTATGTACCTTGTGTTAGAATTATCCTCAAATCCAGATTTCTGTGGTGTGAATTCAATTTAGTTTTCAAGTTACTTCCAACCAAGTCTTTTAAATAGTCTATGTTTTCAAGATGTCTTCCTTTGTATCATTTGGGTGGTGCATTTCAATTCCTAAAGAGAAAAATGTGCATGGTAAGATCTGCATGTAACTCAGAAAGACAGAAAGGAAAGCAGCGACCCCGCTCCTTTGCAACTTTCGGCCTCACTAGCCGGAGTGTCCGCTACCCCGCAGGAAACTCCCGGTGGCCACGCAAACATGCCTCCGTAGCTTGTGCATGTGAATATGCGCTCAAAATGGATATAATTCCTCTTACCAGATAGTTTATCCTACTCACATTTATTGACATAATAGTGTGTCATCTCTACTTTTTATTTATGTAGACACAACATACACTTTGTAAAAAAGTTTTGTTTGTTTGTTTTTTTTGCTTTGAAATAAGCCCAGATTCACAGGAAACTGTAATAGTGGTCCAGAGAGGTGATGCAACCTTCATTCAGCTCCCCACTCCCATGGCTACATCTTACATAATTACAGTCTGATATTGAAAACAGGCTTTGATATTGATGCAGTGTGTGTTTAGTTCCATGTCATTTTATCTGGAGTACGGATGCCTGGAACAGCCACTCCATGCACGCACAGGACAGACTCGCCACCACGGAGGCCGCCTGGCCCGCCCTTGCAGGCACTCCTCCCTGCCCCTCACCTTTCACCTGCCCCGCGTGCCACAGCTAAGGCCTCGCTGCACTTGTGTGTTGAGCAGGCCTCCTCCGACACTGCACTGCGGGGAAGTAGGGCTCTCCCTTGTTCCTGCAGGTGGGAGGGTGGCCCAGGTTCAGCACACGGCTTAGTGGGTCTATGGGGGTACCCTGTTATTTCTGGGTGCAGGGGGTCTCGGGATCTTCACCAGACCCCCACTGAAGCACCCTGGCGGGGCAGGGACCTCAGTACTGTGCCTTGTTGAGGGGGTGGAGGGGCATTATCATGAACATGGTGAAAGTCCGGGCTCTCCACAAGGCTCCTGACTCTCCCCACTGGGGAAAGGGGGCGGAGGCAGAGGTGCAAGTCCTGGCTCCCCCTTGGCCTCCTCAGGCTCCCTTAGGGAAGGCCCAGGAGCTCATGACAGCCTGACAGGTCGCCTGCGGCCTCTGCTGTGCGGGCTGCTGTGTGGTGCAGGCTGGTGGCGGTCACTGTCTTGCTGGGTTGTCCCCACCTGGTCCTGGGCAAGGGGCAGCAGCTTTTCTTAGGGCACATTTGTTGCACTCACTGGGTGTTCAGTTTGTCATCCTATCACCTCGCGTGGAAAACACGTGGCTAAAAGAAACCCAGGAAGCTCCCCCTGACTGGCTCCCCTAACCAGTCCCTGCCTGGGCTGCCTCTTGGCCCTTGCCCTGCAGGTGTACGGCGCTCTGTGGGGCGAGGGGGCACAGATGAGGAGGCCCGCTCTGCCCGGAAGCAGGCATGGAAGAGCAACTTTAAATGCAGCTTCTATCAGCTAGCATCTCTTTCCGGCACGTGGATTATTTCATAGACTGTGGCACGTTCTACTGAAAGCTGTTAAATGATAACCCCACATACCATCAGTGTTGTTTTCCTTTCTGTCCCCTACAAGAAGAGAGGGTTTCCACACTCAGATTCTTTTACCTTGTCTTGGCGATTTCTTCCCAAGAAGAAATTGTTTGATCATTTCCTGATTTAATGATTTATACCTCCAAATGTCTTCTTTTCCACACTCCATCTTCAGCACTTGGTCAGACACTTGCCAGAAAACATCATGAAAGCCACTCATTTTAATTGCTTTCACTGATCCATGTATTTTTCCAAATACTTGTAGCATATACACTTGAACAAATGAGTTACATTTCCTTTTAGCACACATTACGTGTCAAAAGCATATTGTGCGTTAGTGTGCGTGTATGCGTTGTCATGAGCGTATGCAGGCCATGGTTGTAAAGCCAGGCATGTGTGGCTTTACAACCACGAACACGGGGTGTGCTGCTCAGACAGCAGTAACATCCACGGCGCAGACACTCGTCCGGGCTTCATGCTGAGGACATCGGGAACCTCTTCTCTGCTGGGGTGTATCAAACATCAAACTGCCACCAACCCGAGCCGCTCTCTGTCCGCAATGCTCTTGGGTTCACTCCTGTCATCTACTCAATCCCTTGCATCTGTCACATGCTCTCACCATGCCACCCCCGACCCACAGCTTCTTGTAAACGTCATCAGTATAACTTTCTAAGTAAAGATCAACAGATAAACAAAAATCACATGGCTATTTTTAACTCAGTTATGGCCTAACACAGGTTTCCTCCTCTAGTTCTCTGCCATCACAGGTACCACGCTGGTATTTTATACTGCATGATACAGACTTGTATTGGGTGTAGGGAGCTGTTAGGTAACTTTTTTTCAATGTCAACCCATTCATATTTATTGAAAACTATGCATGTGTTTTTGATAGACCTCTTTGTTAATTTCTGGGCCTTGTATTTTCCATGTCTCCTTTAAAGATTTATTTAATTTTATTTATTATTTTAAATTAAAAACAATTCAATACATTCAATCACTGTACAGCATTGCAACTTGCAAAATGAATTTTTCCAGCATGAACACCATATATCAGTCCAGTTAGAGATACTCTCATACACATTATCGACAGGTCATTTCCCCTTTGTGTTCCTTACGGGTTCTGCTTCTTTCTTTTCCCCCTGATTCCCTTCTTCTCACCCTCCCCCTTTTAGGTACATTTTTAATGAGGGTGATAATACTTACACCCTTGCTAGACAAACGTAGAAGCCAAATTAATTCTGAAGCAGGTGAAGTGCCTTAGCAGAGATCGTTTTTATCTAATCATTAGCAGTGGCCATTCATAACCTGCATGCAAGCAGGAGGAAGCTGCAAACCTTTGAACATGTCTGAAACCAAACTAAGCAAATAGAAGCCGCACGACACAGAGGGATCCAGTTCAGGGGACGCAGTGTCTAAGAGGATATGCAGAACCACAGAAAAGGCTGTCATATTTCCTACATCTAGGAAAATCCAGAGAAATTCCAAGAGCCAAACCCAAGTGTGGGATGTACACTCACTGTGGTTGGGCAGGTTGCTTTCCTACCCTGAACCTGCCGGCTTAATTCCCAAAGCTGTCTTTGTTCTTCCCTTAGCCTGAAATACCCTGTATTCGATTCCTCATCTACTCAAACCCCATAAACATCCTGAGGCTTTGTTCCTCATTTAAGACAGCCCTGGTTGGGCTGGCTCCCATAGTATAGTGCTTACATCCTGTACAGAAGGAGCCAGAGACCACATGGCTGACCACAGTTCAAGTCTTGGCCCAGCCAGCTTGAAAAATATGCCCGGTCCATGTATTTGTGTGCAAAACTCCTGAAGGACAAGAAAGAAATAATGAATAAAGAATTATGGCAAGGCGATGCTTCATCTCTCTTTTGTTTTTGTTTGTTTTAGGGGTGTGTGTACTCACCAGTGAGAGAGAGACAAAGACAGTGAGAGAGAAAGTGAGAAATCATCCCCCAGGGGGCATGGCCATGCCACAATCCTTTTTCCTCCATTCTCCTCCCAGGATCTTGAGCACACATGCACATGCGCCTGGAGTGATTATCAACTGGGTTTGGGACTTGAACTGCTATCAGTCATGTGGGAGTCCAGCAATGTATCCACTATGCCATCTGCTGGCCCCGTCTTTCTCTTTTTCTTACTCTCTCTCTCCCTCTCACTTTGGCAAGGGAGAATGCCCTCTGGCAATGAAAGTATTTATAGTCTTGGGAGTTCAATTTTCCAGTGACATCCTCATTTTCAGATGCGTCATCTGGTAAACATCTTGTATGTTTTAAATTAAAAACAATTCAATACATTCAATCACTGTACAGCATTGCAACTTGCAAAATGAATTTTTCCAGCATGAACACCATATATCAGTCCAGTTAGAGATACTCTCATACACATTATCGACAGGTCATTTCCCCTTTGTGTTCCTTACGGGTTCTGCTTCTTTCTTTTCCCCCTGATTCCCTTCTTCTCACCCTCCCCCTTTTAGGTACATTTTTAATGAGGGTGATAATACTTACACCCTTGCTAGACAAACGTAGAAGCCAAATTAATTCTGAAGCAGGTGAAGTGCCTTAGCAGAGATCGTTTTTATCTAATCATTAGCAGTGGCCATTCATAACCTGCATGCAAGCAGGAGGAAGCTGCAAACCTTTGAACATGTCTGAAACCAAACTAAGCAAATAGAAGCCGCACGACACAGAGGGATCCAGTTCAGGGGACGCAGTGTCTAAGAGGATATGCAGAACCACAGAAAAGGCTGTCATATTTCCTACATCTAGGAAAATCCAGAGAAATTCCAAGAGCCAAACCCAAGTGTGGGATGTACACTCACTGTGGTTGGGCAGGTTGCTTTCCTACCCTGAACCTGCCGGCTTAATTCCCAAAGCTGTCTTTGTTCTTCCCTTAGCCTGAAATACCCTGTATTCGATTCCTCATCTACTCAAACCCCATAAACATCCTGAGGCTTTGTTCCTCATTTAAGACAGCCCTGGTTGGGCTGGCTCCCATAGTATAGTGCTTACATCCTGTACAGAAGGAGCCAGAGACCACATGGCTGACCACAGTTCAAGTCTTGGCCCAGCCAGCTTGAAAAATATGCCCGGTCCATGTATTTGTGTGCAAAACTCCTGAAGGACAAGAAAGAAATAATGAATAAAGAATTATGGCAAGGCGATGCTTCATCTCTCTTTTGTTTTTGTTTGTTTTAGGGGTGTGTGTACTCACCAGTGAGAGAGAGACAAAGACAGTGAGAGAGAAAGTGAGAAATCATCCCCCAGGGGGCATGGCCATGCCACAATCCTTTTTCCTCCATTCTCCTCCCAGGATCTTGAGCACACATGCACATGCGCCTGGAGTGATTATCAACTGGGTTTGGGACTTGAACTGCTATCAGTCATGTGGGAGTCCAGCAATGTATCCACTATGCCATCTGCTGGCCCCGTCTTTCTCTTTTTCTTACTCTCTCTCTCCCTCTCACTTTGGCAAGGGAGAATGCCCTCTGGCAATGAAAGTATTTATAGTCTTGGGAGTTCAATTTTCCAGTGACATCCTCATTTTCAGATGCGTCATCTGGTAAACATCTTGTATGTGTGCTACTAACACTAATATCTCCTTTTTGCTGCCGTGTGTGTGTGTGTGTGTACATATATATGTGTGTGTGTGTGTACATATATATGTGTGTGTGTGTGTGTGTGTGTGTGTGTATATATATATATTCATCCATCCATCTATTCATTCACTCATTCATGTAATGCCTGGGAGGGGCAGTACCAGGCACACACTTTGACAACTTACAACTGTCAAATTTTTGTTTTTGTTTTTTGTTTTTTAATAAAGACACTTTCACTCAGCAAACATTTACTAGGCACCTGCTCTGGAACCGACAATAAATTAGACCCAGGAGATAGAAAACTGAGCAAGACACAACACGCAAGCTCTCCAGAGGCACTGCCTGGCAGAAGGGGGAGGAAAACTGCCTGCCACCACGGGGGTGTATGGGGCACAGAGGCTACTCAAACGGTGGCATTAGCAGTGACAGTCCCTTACGGCATCCTGGAGCCATCTGGAGAAGTCAGAGGAGATATCCAGGAGAGTTTGCAATAGGAACAGAGAGAGTCAGCAGCACTGACAACTCTGGTAAAGGCTTTTGACATAACTCACAAACAGTCCCTTTTTCATGGTGAAAAACACATGCGTACGTGTACACACAGGTAATGAGGAAGAGGGGCATCCTCAGCAAGGTCTCATCACACAGTGGTCGCCTCTCCAGTCTCTCAGTTCCTCAGGAGCTCGGCCACCCGCGTGCACCTGGCATGTTTTCAGGTGAACTCAAGGATGCGAACGGTGGTTGGCACACAGCCATCAGCCCTGCGGGGCACTTGCACTCCTGCTGAGCTGGTGGCTCGGCTGACAGACATAATTATTACTTAAATTGTTCTTCACTTGTATAAGTCAGCTTTTTTTGAAGTGTAATTTACATGCAGTGAACTTCACCCTGTTGAGTGTACAGTTTGAGGGTTTCAACAACTGTACGTGGTCACATAACAGCTGCTGCAACCGTGATGTTGAACATCTCTGTCACTACCAAGAGACCCCTTCTGCTCCCCCATGGCAAGCCCCCTCCCCAGCACCCAGGGAGCACATTCTCTGTGACTACGTCTATATGATATCTCAGAAAGAAACGAAATCAGTGGCTGCCAGGGTCGGGGGGATTTGGCCATATGCCAACCCCCCTGAGGCTGCAGGGCAGACCAGGGAGAGGACCGCTATCGCTCCCCATGCCTGACCACAACCTCCTCGTCCCCTCCCCATAGGTCTTCGGTGGCTCCCATTGGCTGATCTCTGTTTGAAGCAGGAAGGCAAGAAGGCCCCTGTGGACACAGGGTGGAGTCTCACAGAGCTACTGGCAGAGGAAGAGGTGGGCGAGACTTCATAAGGCGGTCCCGTTGACTCCTCACCTGCAGCATCTCTTCCATAGAGCAAAGCAAAGAGCACAGAGTTTGCAGATCAGATCTATATATTCTCACTCAAATCTAAGTCATCACTTTTCAAAGATAGCTAAGTAGCCTTTGAGGAAGAGGGTAGTTATGTGATTGAATTGGGAAAGGCAGCTGACTGCAGAGGGAATGGGTTTCAGTGTGATTGCTAAGAATTACTAAATTCAGCAATACACAAGGCCCTCTCAGAATATTTCACTTTCAAAAACCTTTGCAAATGCACTTGAAGGAAGCTTTCTTCAAGAGCAGAAAACACACTGTGTTGAGGAGTTATTTTAACTCAATACTGCTAAAATTGTGTTATACTCTTTAGAAAGCCTGATATTATTTAAGTTATACAGAAAAAGTAATTTCTTTGACACGTTAAGAGGAAGAAAGCATGTAATCTATATAGAAACACTGCAACTTACATTTTATCACTTAAAATATTTCTGCCTTGGATCTTACAAATATATCTCTTTGTTAGGTCAGCTAGATTCATTTTCTGTTCACCATGATTGGTGCTTTAATCATTCTGGTCATACTGGGTATTTATATATTGATTTTATTTCTGGAGTACTTTCTAATTATTAGCTGATCGATAATTGCGCCACCTCGATAGAGAGCAGGACACGCCACCTGCTTTTCCATGAAAAGGGAGACTAGGAAGTTGTTCTTTTTTTTAGAAAGAGGCACTGTATCATCTTCCATCTGAAACTTTTTTTTTTTACAGCAAAGGAAATAATTATTTTTTAGTTGCTAGAGGGTGCATGCACTCAACAGAGAGAGAACGCAAGCACCCCCAGTGGGGCGTGATCCTGCTACAACCCCTGCTGCCCCTTTCTCCATCCATTCAGGGTTTGGGGCCCACTCGCACATGCACCCAGGATGCTTCAAGCCACAATGAGGTCAGTCACGGAACCTGGTCCCTTAACCACCAGGCTAGAGGGCTGACCTAGGAATTAATTTATGTTTATTTTACCCTGCAAACTGTTCTGTTCAATTAGACAAGCAACTCACTGGAAAGATGGAGTTAGAAGAAGAACAAATGGTGTTCAAATGATTTTTTTTTTAATTAAAGAATAAGTGTATTTTGTTATTTTGGTGTGGAAATATTGAAATGTATGCACAGCTTTTTTTTTAATTTAATAATGTAGAATACTTGAAGGGCAGTAATTGGGTAACAGCAAATCTGATAAATGGTGAACAGGCCAGGAGGAATGAATTGGGGACATTTAGCTAGAGACAGAGGAGTGGAAGCACTGCCCATACAGGCTGGCCGTGCAAGGCCCCAGCTACACAGATACTGCCCAGGGCCAAGGTTCAGGAAGCAGATTCTGGCTGGATGATAAGACTCTTCTTAGCTCACAGGAGTCTGTCCCCAAGGTGGAACATGACACTTCCCACCATGGGGCTCTGTGCTCTTTAGTCTTCTTTCTATCAAGCTATTACAGCTGCATTAAACTGTTTGGAGCGCAGGTGGTGAAAATCTGGGGAGAGGGCTTCAAAATGTCCATGGAAAGTGGAATTAAAGTATGAGTTTAAACGGGTGCAAGATTTTTTGAAGTCTCTGCATAGTGTTTTCATACTACACATTTTTCATAGACCTTCGGAAGTCCTCTCATATAAATATCACTTAGCAAATCGAGGCACTAATAAAGTGACTCACGTACACTCCATTGCAATCTACTGGGGAGGAGAGCACAGCATTCTCAGGGCCTGATTGCTGAGTTTTCCATCATTAGACAAAGCCAGCTACGATTCCAAGCACCTCACGTACCGACTCACTTAAAAGGTATTGTATTTTTTTCTGTGGTTCACCTATTTTTTGACAATGAAATATATTTTGGTTTCCTAGACAAGAGTATAGACATTAATACCATTCATTGTAAATACAGATGACAATAAAGACAAAATACAAAAAGAGACAATATAATTTATCATAAAGGCACTAAAATAACAATGGTTTCCTTCTAGGCTTTTCTATGCAATTATTTATATAAAAGAAATATTTATCCCATAATTTTCTATCCTGAATTTTCCCCATAATAATCTAAAGATTTGTTAATGTAATAATGTAAGTTACAAAAAATGCTGTTTCATATCCTTGTCTATAGTTGATTATTTATGTGGCTCCCAGCCTTGGATTTAGTTTTTAGCTTGTACTTTACTGCCATGATTATGATTAATTTTATAATTATAAACGTTATCCACATGCAAAACAATAAAAAGGCAAAATAGTACTGAAGAGTAACAGTAAAAATGAAATTATCCCTTACCACCAAAATCAACAAGACCACCATTCGCAGTCCAAATTCTCCAAGACTACCCCTCCTGATGGTATGAATGTGAGTTCTTCTAATGGCCTCCTCCATAAGCCTGGTAATAAACATCTACACCCACTTCTTGATTTACCAACCTAAGAATTCACTTCCAGCTGTAGACGGTAAAGGCTCCAGCTTACTTCCACTGCCCCACTGCTCTCTCTCCAACTCTTCCTGTATAGTCTTTTCAGACTTATTCTTAATTGCCATTATCATTTCAATAATACATTTGAGTCACTGTTTCTTTACCCATTTTGGAAAAAACTTTCTCATTCTTCACTGAGCTGGTTTTCCTTCTCTGCTGGCCAGATGGCAGGGCTGCACTTCTGGGCCTCCTTTGCTATGTGACTAAGTTCTAACCATTGGAATGCAGCAGAAGTATATGCCATGCCCAGGCCTGGTTTATAAAATGATCCGCGCTCACCCTGCTGAATTCTGGTTCTCTCTCATTCTAAAGCTAGAAATTTAAATATTCCAAACAATTAGGAGATGGCCGATCCACAAGTTAGAAGGACCTGGGTCCTCCATTGACTATTTTACAAGCTACTTACAACTGATAAATACCTTTAAGTGGCTGAAAAAGAAACTACTGTTTTGTTAAAAGACTGAAGTTTGGGATCACCAGGTGGCATAGTGGTTAGGGCACTGGGTCCTATATGGCTGATTCAAGTCCTGGACTCCCAGCTTGAGGGACATGCCAGGAGCATGTGCATAAGTACCCAAAATCCCCAGGGGAGACTGAAGGAGAAGGAATTATGGCATGGCCACCCCCTTCTCCCACTGGAGGGTAATTTCTCACTTTCCCTCTCTCTGTGTCTCTTCCTGTCTCTCTATGGCAAGAACATGTGCCCAATGTCCAAAAATAAAATAAAATAAAAAATAAAAAAAAGATTGAGGTTTGAGGGATTTGCTATAGCAGCTGATTGCGTTAAGTAATGCACCCATCAATTTCAGATAGCACCTTTTCACTGTCCATGTGTAAGGTGAAGAACACTGTACATCTACGCTTACCTCTGCAGCTTCCAGTATGAAATCTGCCACTCCTGTCCCAACGCTGAGGTCTGCACTGCTTACATGCTGTGCTAAAATTACAGCTAACCCTTCCATAATATGCTTGGGAAACTTAAAATCAATTAAAAACATTTAAAATATCAGGATTGTGGAACTATTACTCTCCGAGGAATTAAGCCATCTAATGAAAGCCACAGAGATGTAGTTCTACATTATTAAATGTGCATCACTTGGAGAAAAATGCCCTTGCTTTAAGATCAAATCAAATCACTCCCCCACCCACCCACACAGGGCATGTGCACTTCAACAGAGAGGAGAGAGACAGAGAGGGAAGGTGGGAAATCACTCCCAGGGTGGTCATCATACCGCAATCCCTGCTCCTCCATTCTCCTCCAGGGGTTTGTGGTGCACACACACACACATGTGCCCAGCAGGATTTCCAAGCCCCAGGTCCAGAACTCAACTCGCAGTCACGTAGGAGTCCAGTTCAACCAATGGCGCCACCCCCACCGAAATCACTTTTTTATAGAAACGGGGATAAAAAGAAAAATGATCAAAACAAAAATGTCATAAGCAAAAACAACCGAAAAGCTCAACAAATAGGAGGAGGGTCTTCAAAAAGGCCCTGAGAATATGTAGTACGAAACTACTACTCGTGGGTTTCACCAACTTTTCGCACCAAACATAAACCTGTACCTCACGTTGCCAACTTTTGCCATTGTCATGGGTGTAACATAGCATCTCACTTTAACGTAACTTACGTTTCTCTGACTACAATGCAGTGTGGCGGCATTCATGTGTACCCACTGTCCCTGAACAGCTGGACTGTTCTGCCTGTCTTTCGGCCCGCTGCTTATCTTTTGCCCACTGATCTGTAGAACCACTTCGGGTATCATGGATGGACACCCTGTGGTTCCATGGGCACTGAACGCCATCTTCCCACCTCACTTCGAGGAAACAATAGCCTGTCGTGCCCCCAAATTTCTAATACATGATTGCGACTGAGGTCTTTCACGCCCATGGTACGTAGCATTTATGTCCAATCTGTGAAACCCTCCCCAACCTGATGGTGCCATGGTGGTATCTGCGTATCCTCCAAAAGCTTCCGTTTTGTCTCCCACGGACACCTAATTCAGCTAGATTTCACGTGTGTGGAAGAAAGTTCCTGCTTTCCTGCATGGGTAGGACAGGCCCGCGCTGCTCGGCATCACTCGTACCCAGCCCTCGCCCTCCTGCCCTCGCACAGAGGCAAGGCTCTCAGTTCTCCGGGTGGGAGACAGGGAGAGTAGTGTGGGGAGAACTGCCCTCCGTCCGCTGCACACACCGGGGAGCTGCTTCACCCAAAGGGGCCAGAGGGGACAGATCGAGTCCCTGCCGATGGCTCTTGCCCGCTGAGTCCTCCTCTCATACAGTCTCTGAGCCATGGCTTCATTACGAGGGTATATTTGTTACTAGAATATGGAAATCTGTCTAAACTCTGTTTCTCCTTTCCTTTTCGCCTTTCAATGTCTCATAAATATAACCCGGTTTGTATTGCTTTCCTCTTATGTCAATAACTTTGGTGGAAGACGGATTTAATTATATAAGCTTGGCCCTCCACCTTAAACATTCTATGAATGTATCATAATTTACATACCGTTGTTAATATTTAATCATAGGGGAAGTAGTTATTTCCCAGTTTTCACTGTTATAAATAAAACAGCAATTATTTCTGAGTGCAAACTTGTTTCTGTTTTTTAAGACGTTTTCAGTATGTATTTTGCCTAATTTTTACATTTGTTTGATTTCTTAGTAATAAATATATTAACATACAGAATTTGTTGCAAACATTTTATCAGATTTTGTTTTCCTCTCGTTTCTGCTTGATATTTTTAATGAATACATTTATTCAATGCATTGATTGCAGGACTGGCAGGTGGTATGGTGGTTAAAGGTGCTAGACTCCCACATGGCTAACTGCAGTTCAAGTCCTGGGCCCGGAGGCTTGCATTTTCACTTTCTCTCTTTCTCTCTCTGATCAAAACTGGAAAATAATAATGATGATAATAAAAAATAAAGTTAAATAAAATAATTCTTAAAAATATTTAAATGCATGTATTGGATAGTAAAAATTTTAAAATATATTCCCTTGTGATCGTTTTATTGCTTTATTCTGAGATTCCATTATTGAAATCATAGGTAATTATTCTCAAATTCTTTGTTTTTATAATACAATTTTTTTCTAGTTTTCTATTAAGCTACTTAAATACATCTGAAATGAAGTTTAGGGTGAGATAAATGGTGAAAATACTCATTTATGTAATACATTATGTTGAAAATTTAACTGGGCTCTTAAAAAAATTGGCCATTCCCAGGACCAGCAGGTGGCGTGGCGGTTAAGGCGCTAGACACTCCCACATGGCCAACATGGTTCAAGTCCTAAACCTCGTGGCATAATTCCTCACTTCCCACCCCCTCTCTCTCTGGTCAAATCAAAATAAATGAATGGATAAATAAATAATTCTTTAAAAAACTACTGGCCATTCCTTACATAGTCTCTCAACATATTTACTTCTGCAAATCTTTTAAATAAAATAAGTAGGATAACAGGTAACAATTTAGAATGCCAATCTGTGAAAATGAACCCAAGTCATAGTGAAATACAGGGGGCGGGCAGTGGTGTGGTGGTTGGGATGCTGGACTCCCACTTGGCTGACCATGGTTTGAATAGATCTGGTAGTTTGCTTTTCTCACTTTCCCTCTCTCTTTTTCTGTCTGTCCCTGTTGAGGACATGTACTCTATTGCAAATTTAAAATACTAATAACAATATCTAAAATAATTCTTTTTAAAAAACAGGTGAAATACAGATAATTCCCAATACAGAAATGAGATTTGTAAGTTTAAACAGAATTTCTCACTAGATATGAGGATGTGCCCTTAAGAAAGCTCTCCCTGTTCCTCCCAGAGGTCAGCCCTGACCATTTTGGAGGGCTCCTGTTCAGGAGGGTGCCCCTCCATGTGAGCAACTGGGCACGCAGGGTTGGGCTAGAGCACTCCCTGGTCTTCAGACACCGTACCGTGGATGTTGAAGTTCACGGGGATAGTGAACTGGCTGGGTAAGGAATTTGAACAAAACTAATATGAATAACATCTAAAAATAAAACAAAATGAAAACCTGTTTAGATTCCTTGAGGCAAAGAAGTAGAATATTTCAAGTATCCTTTCTCTCTGCCCCCGGTGCGATTTTTAAAAGGTGAGCATAAATGAACACAGACCTTGGAAGAAAGGCCCCGACTGGAAACGTCACCAAGAGATCAGCATGAACCAGGTTCTTTCAAGGGGACAAAGAAGAACAAGGCACAAGGCCCTTCGGGAGCCTTTCCTGAGTGAGGAGACGAGATGGACAGAGAGGAGGAAATGTTGCAGAGGTCGGAAGGCGGCGAAGTCCAGGCGCTGGGACAACGGCTGCCACTGGGGCGTAAAGACACCAGGCTGCAGCACCCCATTCTGCTTGACTTGCTTTTCTGTGTTTTGCTTGTTTTTAGATTATTTTTTTGCCCTAGGGCACATGCACTCACTAGAGAAAGACCAAGAGGGAAAGTGAGAAATCACCTCCCAGGGGGGTGGTCATGTGCCACCCCCACCTCCTCCTGGGGTTTGGGGCATGCAAGCACATGCACCTGACGTGATTTTCAACTGCCACGTCCAGGAATCCAACAGCAGAGTCGGCCATGTAGCTCCAGCACCACACCACCTGCGACTTCCTTTTCACTCTGAGTGGGCTGCACCCTGTGGAGTAAGCTTAGTCAAACAGCAACAACAGCGAACCGCCACCAGCACTGAGGGAAGCTAGAAACTCACCACCTGTAACGTCGGGGGTCCACGGAGAGCCCTACATGGGGAGAAAGGAGACCCACCGTAGCCACAGCACCACACACACCCCGGTGTGGCCTCAGCACTGCTCAGTAAGAAACACGGCATGTCCACACAGCTGTGGACCTGGAAGGTCAGAACCCGCACCTGCATCTGTAAAATGAGTGGTCGGAAAGTGGTCTCCAGGGCTTCGGTGCCTTCCAGCATCCTACGCCTCTGTGGTCACATTTCCTGTCCTCAGTCAGACGCGGCCTCCCAGAAAGGCGGAGACGGCACGTTCTAGCGGCAGAGGGGCCCTGGAGGAGGGACGAGCCAGCCTCCAGCATGGAAAATGAGGAAGTAGACCCGGGCCGTGTACTGTCCGCCATCCCTTGGTCATGCCTCCTCACTCAGCACCTCTTAGGTATCCAACAGGCCTTCCCTCTGCCCCAGACAGTCCTTTAACGGGGCACACCCCAGAGCTGTCTGTGTGTCAAACGGGGTGTGAAGCCATGATGACTGGCCGCTGCTCCCTGAAATGTGGAATACGTGGACAGGCCCCAGAGCTGGGAGGTGACAGGCATGGTACTGTTCAGCTGCTGTCACGTGCAGTCACTTTGAAGGCATCAAGTCCATGAACTCTGCCTGGAACCGCAGCGTGAGGTAGTCAGAAAGGTGACCCAGGGTCTCATCAGGACACAAATGCGTTCTCCCCAGCTGTCTACCCGCGATTCCCAATGAGGCTCCTGCAAGGCACCAGGGACCCCGACTGAGATGCAAACATGTTTCTAGGACAGCATAAGCTGCAAATTCATCGTCACTAACATGTGGACAATGCCTATTCTTGATCTGAAAGCCTCCACATCGGTTAACTCATTTAATCCCTGTGGCAACCTTGAGAAGAAAGCAGAGAAAAAAAAATAGAACTGTCAAAGATGAGAGCACGTGGTCAGAGAGGGTGGGTGTGGCTCAGAGAAGCCAGGTGGCCTTCTCAGAAGGAGTCTGATCCATGACAAGGACGCAGCCTTCCTGCGTCATTCCCTGCACCCTACCAGCCTGTTCCTGTCCAGAAGCACTTCATTGGGGGCTAATCATGTGATCTTCAGGAACTAAATTCCCAAGCAGGAAAGCCGGCCTCCATCTCTACGCCAAGTGTCAAGTGAAGGCTGCAAGGGCCTTCCAGCTCCAACTTCACACATAGGAGTCTCTGGGAGTGGGAGAGGAGGAACTGCAGAAATACCACAAGCCGAGGAGCTGCTGGTGGGCAAGCATCGGTCCTCACAGTCTGCAATCGTTTTCGAACATCTGCTCAATGCTAGGTCTTGCTGGGTTAAGGGATTCACAGAAATCGTGCTTTACTAAATGAAGGCTAAACAGTGGAAGGGGTGGGAACACAGAGGCTCTGGATCCAGAGAGAGTTAGCATCTAAAGGGAAGGCAAAGGATACGCTCCATTAGCAAAACACCAAATAACCCCTTGAAAAACGGGCAAAATGCTTGGATAGACATTTCCCCAAGAAAGACATAAAAATGACCAAAAGGGGGACCAGCAGTTAGCATAATGGCTATGTCGCTGGACTCCCATGTAGTCAACTATGGTTCAAGTCCCAGACCCCTGTGGCTTAAACTCACGCCAGGCACATATGCATGCATGCCCACGATCCTGAGCGGAGAATGGAGGAGAAGGGATTGTGGTGTAGTCATCTCCCCCCTGGGGGGGGGGTGTCTCGCTTTTTGTCTCTCTGTCTCTTTCTGTCTTTCTGGCGAGCAAATGTACCCTATAGGAAAAACCTCTCCAAAAAAAAAAAAATGGCCAAAAGGACTATAAAAAGGTGCTCAATATCACCAACCATCAGGGAGATGCAAATGAAAACCACAATGAGAGATCACCTCTCACCTGCTATTACCAAAAACAAATCAATGAGCAAAAAAACCCAACACAACAAATAACAAGTATCGGCAAGATGTGGAGAGAAAGGAAGCCTGGTGCACCATTGGTGGGACAGACCTGTCGCAGGATCCAGAATTTCACTTCTGGATCATTCAAGGGAACTAAGGCACTGTCTGGACAAGACACCCGCAGCCCCGTGTTCACTACAGCAGGGCTCACCATGACCACGACACGAAAACAACACAGGGTTCATTAACGGATGGAAGTTGTGGTATCTGTATACACACTGAGTATCACTCGGTATGAAAAAGAAGGAAGGAAACCCTGCATTTCCGCAACACGGATGAGCCTGGGAAACATGCTAAATGAAATCATCCAGGCACAGAAAGACAGACACCATGTCATCTCACAACCGGAATCTAAGAAGTCGAACTCACAGAAGCAGCGAGCAGAACGGTGGTGGGACGGGGAGACGCTGGGCAGAAGGTAGAGTTTCGGTTACGCAGGATGGATAAGCTCTGCTCGAAGGTATCACATGGCCCTGCCACTAATAACACTGTACTGTGTACTTGGTCTCTACTGGGAGAGTAGACTTAAAGGTTTTCACCACACACACACAGAATAAGGTCAGGTGAAGGCAGTCAGATTGATCAGAGTAATTAATTCACAACGTATACTTTCCAAAACATCACATATACTTCAAATATATGCAAATTTTATTTTTCAGTTAAACCTCCGTAAAGCTGGAAGAATAATCAAAAGAGAAGGAAATGCCTGTCTAGAAAAACCTTTGCTGCCTGCACGTGGTGGCCTGCTGGAATTCCTTCTCCTTAGGAGGTCGCTGGTATTTCTCTTGTTTCAGGTCACCGCTGCCCAGGTGTACATAAGTTTCTCTCATACTTCATCCTTCCCCTAGAGTTCCCAGGCAGAGGCTTCTTTCAAGGCACAGGATTGATCTGAGTCGTGGGAGGAAACAGTATGGGTGTTTGGAAAGGAAACTGGGCAGGAGTGGAGGCATTTAGCTGATGCATGTTGTCGTCTCCACCTGCCAAGCTGGAAGCATCAAGACTAGCACACACGCTCGGTCTCAGGGCGGTTAAGGAACAATTCCTCACGTACATTCACACAGGCCCGGCTAAAACTCAACTAATGTAGCATTTCCTCTGTTTTAAACTTTCAGGAAAAAGTGGCAAGTTTCCAAAAAGCACCCTGATTTTATGAACTAAACCTGGATAATTTGTACTCTGCCTAGAATTTAGTGTAGACCTCTTGAAATCTCCTAATCCTTTTAAATCTACTTTTACTATTTTAAAGGTAAGAGATATTGGGACATTCTAATTTTTGTCAGTTTTAATTTTCTCACTTTTGCATTAGATTTATCATATTTACCAAAAAAATAACAGGAGGAAAACTATTTAACAAATATTTCTTGTAATAAAGAGGGAAATAAAAAGACCATGGGGTCTTCGGTTAAATCACCTTTAATAATCACAAGTCTCATTCCCTAGACATTTTGCAAAATCAAATTTCCATGGTAGTATTTATTAATAATCAAAGGAAAACATTTCCTTTCTCTATTTTTCCCCCTGCTTCTCCTTACTCTGCTCTGAAACTAGGTCGATTTCCCCCTACCACCAGAACAAAGAGAAGTGGTCATCCCAAATGCCTGTGAGGGCCAAATTCACAGAAGTTCAAAAAAGACCAGAAATAGAAGGTGTATCTCATAAGGAAAAGGGGTTCCAAGGCACTGTGACTTTTGTTACAGTTGTAGAGATGAATCACGCCCTTCATAACGACAGCGCAGTCAGCATCCTTATAAGCCATCACTTGCAGGGAGAGCATTCCATTACATTAACCTAAGCGTTTCAAACTGAACAAACACCTCAGCCCTCACCTCCAGGAACCCAGACCACAGCTGGAGAGCGGGTCACAAGCGCACCCTGTGTCTCGTTCACCTGTGTTCCCAGCGTCTGACCCACAAAGTCACCCCACAAATGCTCGTCAAGGAGGTAAACCTGGGAATAATTAAATGATTCGTGTATTTAAGTTACGGCAATTTAAAGTGCTCTGAATCTGGAAAGACAAGTAAGTCTGGATGGAACTCCCAGGAAGGCCGCAGGTGCAGGTAGCACTGGAGTTGGGAGTCAAGGATCTGTAGAGCTTACAAGGCGAATGGCGGGCCAGAAGGGAGGGAGAGAGGGCTCCGTCGTGGACTGGAAGGAGGGAGCTCACCTCCTGCAGGCCCACAGAAACCTACTGTTCAGATCATAAGGAACAACACGTGAGCTCCCAAACTTCACCCTTTATACCTGTCCGTTCTGTATTCTGCCCTCAGGTGGATGGGGAGGAGAAGGCAGCTAGACATACTCTCAAACTTTTCCAAAACTTCACTGCAGCAGCCCCTTCCCTGGGAGTCTGAGCTGGGTGTGCTGTCAACAGCTCCGTGTCCCAACGATTGCTAGTGCTTCCCAAGACTTACTACCCATGCTAGGCCCCTGACTACAACTGCGAAGCTGGCAGGTTGTAAACAAGATAAGCACATTCTGTACTCTATTTTATCAAGTCAAAAATGTCATTGAAGGAAAGATCAGTATTTTATATACCATTGAGCAAGAAACCTCATTCTAACACTGACACTCCAAAACACTAATTTTCTCTTAAATCTTTACTTCAGTAAAAAATGCATCCATTTATACTTTATTGTTTGTCACATATCATTCTTGTCAATAATTAAAAAGCCAAATATAAATGAAGTAAATCTGTTATTGCCTTCCTAAAATGTCTCTACATTTAGGGCCGATGCTTCCAAATTGCTTTTTGCTACAGATCAAGTTGTATCAGGATTTCCCCATAGTCACCCCCGGCACCACAGCAAGCGCTTCACTGTTGTCTGCGGGGTCCCACATGGGTCTGACATCCATGCGGCATGCTTTGGTGTAACTCTTAAGCCATGGCAATAAAATCACCACTTACCTTGCCAGTAGAGACCACTGAGACGCACCCCACCTCTAGAGAAACTAAAATCTGAAAATGATCTCTGCATTAGAGTTGATGAATATGGACATTGTGAAAAAGAAAACAAGTAGAACAAGAAAAAGAGGGTCAGCAGTGCCAGGAGCACAGCGCATCTTCAAACAGGAGAGGCAGGGAAGAAAAGCTGGCAGTCGAGCAGACTTGAACCTGGGGAGTGAGTAAATATTATATAATGTGAAGGGGTCTTCAGAAAGCTCATGGAAAATACATATGAAAAATTGTGCACAGATTTCAAAAGGTTTTGCACCAAAATAAACTCATACTTTAATTCCATTTTCCATGAAAATTGTGAAGTCCCTTTGTCCGTATGGAACATAAATCATTCATACAAAAATGTGATTGCAGAGGCTGAGAACTCTCTCAGCTGCAGTCTACAGACGGGAACCCAGAACCGGCTGTGTAATTCCTTCAGAGCGAGTCCAAAGGCCCACGGACCAGAGAAGCGGAGATGAAACGCCCGGCTCAGGGAGGCAGGAAACACGAAGAGGGAAACCCCTCCTTCCTCTGCCTTGGGCTCTGTTCCGGCTGTCAGTGGATGAGATGTCTTCCACACACGTCACGGCCAGCAATCTGCTTGACTGAGTCGCAGGCTCAAATGCTGACCTCACCCAGAAACATCCTCACAAAGGCACACAGAAACCTTGCTTAATCCGCACCATGGTCCACTCAGGCGGACACGTTCAATTAAGCATCAGAGTCTGTATGTGTTGGGAACGAGGAGACAAATATCCTGGGCTGGGCGCACTAGTGTCCTAGAGGGACACAAAGGAGCTTGTGTGTCTGGAACACTAAGCCGAGAGGAGGAGGTGAGCAGTGCAGGCCAAGGCATTGCTAGGGCTGCAAAGGCTGCTGGGGCCGGGTCTGCTCTTGGGGAGACTGTGCCCTTGTAGGAGGGCGCAGGGGAGAGAGGATGCAATGTGTGCCTAGGCTCCCTGGGCCTGCCAGGCTGAGCACGGTGGACGAGCAGGCAGGGAAGCGGGAGGCCTGTTTGGCAGGTCCTGCAGTGCTCTGGTGATGCGGGTGGCTCAGATCTGGACAGTAGCAGGTGGTGATGAAGAGTGGTCAGAGTCTGGGTACACCCTGAAAGTAGAGCCAGTAGGATTTCCTGAGACAACAAACATACTTCTTGGCAGCTTATTTAAGAGCAGAAAACAAAGAGGGGGATGCTTCCTGTTTGATGATTAACATAGTTTACAAACTTTAAAAATATAGCTTCATTTTCAGAAACGAGAATTGGAATTGCTTTTCCCTATGCATTTTTTTCCAACAGGCATGGGAACCAGCGGCAGCACCACCACAGAGATAAAATTTTAGAGCATTTTAAAGCATCAGTAATTGAGCACAGGAGTGTAATAACTTGTCCTGAAAGAGGAGTAATCAGATGCCACGCTTCAGGCCAGTATATGAGCTGATTTCAGAGAGCAGCAAGAAACCAATATTTTTGTGTTTATCTTTTATTTTTTATCTTCTCCCCAACTTCTGGACTACAGAGAGAATTCTTATTTGGAAATATTAACTGTATCAGAACCTCAACATTGCCTTAGTGTTTCAGCCACAAACCCCAAAGCCCAAGATGACAAAGTGAACCCCTGCTCCGGGTGCAGGTGAGCACTGGACTTGGGGTGAGATTCCTACCATTTATTTTAACCTCACTGAGTCCTCACTGGACCTCCATGGTTGGAACTGTTACCCACTGTCACAGGTGAGGAAGCAGTTACCAGTGAGTCAGGTAATCTATGGAAGCAGCATTTGGATTTAGGTGTGGTCCCCTCCAAAACCAGGGCTACTGGCCTCCATAGCAGGCCTGCGACAGACCAAGGTTTTCTGAGCTCTGGGTTAATCCCGCTCAGCATCTCAGAATGGCCACTGTGCAGACGCTGGTCACAGGAAGTTGCTTCAACTTCCAGTGTACTCGCCCCTGATTTAGAGATGAGACCAACACCTGCTCTTTTCCCCTCACAGAACTGTTTTGGGGACATAAAGTGACATATTAGATAGGTGAGAACTTTAGAAAGAGAAAAGTATTAGAGAAGAGGATTTGGACTTTCAACAAGCCAGAGAGGCTGTGGGACAGAAGTTATCTTAGGCCTCCTTGAATTGTTTTTATTTTATTTTCATAATCGTGTTTATATGACATTGAGTCACATATATCTTATCTTAGGCCTCCTTGAATTGTTTTTATTTTATTTTCATAATCGTGTTTATATGACATTGAGTCACATATATCTTTACAGTGTGTTACATTTCTTTGGGCCTCTCTGAATTTTAATGCATGGTGTTTTATGTACCTTCTGGGGGAAAGAAGGTACACTGTTTTCCGTGTCCCCAATTATTCTTACCTAAAATGACAAATGCACAATTATTGGAAGAATAGAGATACCTCTGGTCTCAACTGTGCAATTACATTTTACTCTAATTAATGATCACAGAAGAAAATACCTTTCTAGTAGGAGAAAAAAATTCCAAATCTAATAGCACTGAGTTTGCTACCCTTCTTAGAAAGCAGGAAGGTACGTGGAATCTACCTGGTGTCTGGCAGACAGACCTGCAGAAGCTCCCAGAGGCAAGGAAGGTGTCTTCCTACTTCGCTCAGCTCAGAATCCACAACAAGCATAAAGTAAACTATCAATAAATGTCTCCTTGAAGTAAAATGAATAATTAGGAGTGTGTCAGCTTAAAAAAAAAGGCTTCTGTCATGTAGTTTCACATTTCCTTACTTATAAGACTAAATATTAGTATGGCTGCCCAGTTCTAATAAATATATATTTAATAAACAATAGATATTTTAATAACCTATATATTTAAACAGTGTCAAACAGAACTTCCTAATACACTGCACTGATTACAAAGTGAAATAACAAACACGGGCCAGCAGGTGGCAGGGTGGATCCCCACATGGTCAACTACGGCTTGAGTCCACAAAGGTGGACTCCACAAAGGTGGAGAATTTTTTCTGTAGAAGAATTATGTCTAAATTATTACTGCTAACAGATCTCAGTATCTTTCTTTCTGTTTTAGTTTTTTTTTTTTTCCCCAGAGAGAGACAGAGAAAGGGAAAGTGAGAAATCACGTCCTCGGGGACAGCCACCCCGCATCCCTTCTCTGTTCTCCTCCTGGAATTTGGGCATGCACCCACATGCACCTGTGTGATTTTTCAAGCTATCAGGTCCAGGACTCAACCTGTGGTCAAGCGCGTGGGAGTCCAGTGCCTTAGCCACCACAGTACCTGCTAACCCTAACTTGTACCTTAATTCCATTTCCACAAACTTTTTGAAGTCCCCTCATAAACAGGAACCTCGGTGGCAGAGAATCCACTCCAAGCCCCAGGTGAGCTGGATGAATCACAGTGCCTTTCTCAGAGGCTGCTGCAGGTACGTGCCCGAGAGACGGTCAATGAGATAGGGAAGAGTCAGCTGGCGCACAGAAGAAAGTGTTTCTCCTTTTTAGGGGGAAAAAAAATCAAAGAGCCAAGATCTCTTCTCTGAAGTTGGATGTTAGAGACTGAATTTGTATGTACCCTCCAAAATCCACATATTGAAGCTCTAACCTTCAATGTGATGGTAATAGGAGTAGGGCCTTCAAGAATGATTGGGGGTAGATGAAGTCATGAGAGGAAAGCCCTGCGGTGTGACCGTTGCCCTTCTAACATGAAGATACACCAGACGGCGCGTCCTCTCCTCACCATGAGGCCACAGCAAGGAGGGGGCTGTCTGTAAGTCAGCAAGGGAGTCCTCACCACGCACTGAAATTATGAGCACATCAATCTCGGACTTCCCACTCTTCAGCACTGTAGGAAATGTGTGTGTGTAGGGGGTTGTTGTTGTTTTTGTTTTGTTGTTGTTGTTGTTGTTTTTTGTTTGTTTTGTTTTTGCCATAGGGCACATGTGCTTGCCAGAGCGAAACAGGGACAGAAAGAAAGAAAGTGAAAAACCACCTCTCAGGTGGGATGGCCATGCTACAATCCCTTCTCCACTCTCCTCTTGGGATTTTGGGCTTGTACACACACATATCTAGCATAGGTTGCAAGCTGATAGGTCTGGGACTCGAACCGTAGCTGGCCATGTGAGAATCCGCCATGCTACTGGCTGGCCCAGCGTTTGTTGTTTAAGCACAAGTCTATTGTGGCGTGTTATAGGAACCTAAGCTAACACATGGCAATTTTAGGCTAAGTCATCTTGCTACAAAACTGAATATGCAGTCAATGTGGAAATTGAAAGGCCTGAGTCATTCAATCACCCAATCTTAATATTATCCCTACTTTTTCTTCCTCATATGGTATCTCATGAAATGTTATCTTCTCTTTTTAATTTGATAGGGGGCACAGGTGCTCACTGGAGAGAAACAGAGAAGGGAGAGAAGCAAAGTGAGAAGGCGCTCTCCAAGGGGGATGATCCTGCCACAGACGCTTCTCCCCATCTCTCCTTTCAGGATTTGGACATGCTGGCACATACACCTGGCGTGTTTTTCGAGCTGCCAGGTCCGGAACTCAAACTGTGCAGCTGGCAGTGTCAGATCTAGCTACCTTTACAACCACACCACTGGCTGGCCTGGATTTTCTTGTTTTTAAGCCAGTCTGAGTCAAAACTTCCGAAGCTTGAAGCTCAAAGCTTACCTAGCACAGCATCCTTCTCTTCTTGCACATCCGGTTGTTGCACTGGTTATCTATCGCTGTGGGTCCCTGCAGAGGGCAGCCTGCAGCGTGGCAGTTGGCTTCCCTGAGAGTGAGTGAGAAACGCAGAATGCAAAGAGAAGCCGGTCTTTTGGTAACCTGATCTTGGAGGCAGCACTCTACAACTCAGCCACAATTCTATTTGCTAGATGCAGGTCCCTACGCCCCATTCCACTGGAGGGAAGGAGTTGAGGATAAATGTACAGGTATAAAATGAGAAAGGCTCATGAAAAATCTGAGTGAAAAAGGAGGATTTCAAGATTTTTCCTTGGTGGGACCAGCAGTTAGCGTAATGGCTATGTCGCCGGACTCCCACGTAGTCGACTGCAGTTCGCGTCCCGGACCCGGTGGCTTAAAACTCACGCCGGGCACGTGTACGTGCGTGCCCAAGATCCTGAGAGGAGAACAGAGGAGAAGGGATTGCGGCGTGACCATCCCCCCTGGGGGTGATTTCTCGCTTTCTGTCTCTCTGTCTCTCTCTGTCTGGCGAGCGAACGCGCCCTATAGCAAAAACCTCTCAAAAAAAAAAAAAAGATTTTTCCTTGGAAAGACATAGGATAAGGATGTTGGGCTAACTGGTTGAAAGAGAAAAAGAAAAGTCTCTCCCAAGAATCTTCCATAAACTACCCCTCACAAGGGTTTGAGACTAAGCATTTATTAGCTTAAAAATTCTGTCCTGAGAATTTAGTTCAAAGGAGTGCAGGCTAATCGAGTCTCCAGACAGCTGTCAGAAGCAAACACATGTCAGATATAAATGAGCACACCTTCCACTGAGCTCTCACTAACAGCGTTGTGAAAGACATGGTGCCAAAATAAAAATATACCAAACATATGGGAAAACAAAGCTAGTGTGAGTAGTAAAGACATAAACGATATAGACTGGATGTGTTGGAAGTATTAGATATAGAACATAAAGACTTTTTAATATGCTTGAACACAAAAATGATACCTAAATTATGACTAAGTGACTATCAAAAATAATCAGTTTAGAAAAAACATAATTTCTAGAAATAAAAATCAAAGTTATTGAAATAAAAACCCTAATAGGTAAATTCAAAAGGAGATTAGACAGAGCTACAGAGAATTCATGTAAGAGAATATAAATATGAAAAATTAACCAAAATGCAAAGAAAAAAAAAGAAGTTTGGTGACAGACCGAGAAGGAATACTATATAGAACCACAATTCCTGAAGAGATAACAGAGACCTGTGGAAAGTCCTAGTAAAAATACAATGGCTGGGACCAGCAGGTGTCATGAATATTAGGGCAGCAATATCTCACATGGCTAACTGCATGGTTCTAATCCCAGACCTGGCAGTTTGAAAATCACACTAGGCATATGTACATACATACTCAAAGTCCTGAGAGGAGAATGAGGAGAAAGAACTATAACACATCCATTCTCACTCAAGATGGGGGGGGGTCCCTTTTCCTGTTCCTCCCCACTTCAGTGAGCACACATGTCTTATAGCAAGCTATTAAAAAAATACAATGTTGAGAATTTTTTAGCATTGGTTATTGACACGTCCTCAGATTCGGGAAGAGATAAATATTCTAAGCAAGTTACATTAAAAAGGAAGCATTAGCTAAATATGTCATAGTAAAACTGAAGAACTTCCAAGGTAAAGAAAAAGAAATAAAAGCTTTGAAAGACAAAAGTCAGGTAACCTAAAGGAATAAAAGATTATACTGACCAAAACTTTTCAAGAGCATGCATTCTGTAGGTCAGAAGATAGTGGAATAGTATCTTCAAAGTACTGGGAGAAAAATAGTCATCAAAATATCCTGCAAGAATGAGTGAAAAATAAACACTTTTTTTTTTTGAGAGAGAGAGAGAAGGACCAGCAGATAGCATAATGGCTACATCACTGGATTCCCATGTATTCGACTGCGGTTCAAGTCCTGTACCTGGTGGCTTAAACTCACACCAGGCATGTGTGCCTGTGTGCCCAAGATCCCAAAAGGAGAATGGAGGAGAAGAGATGGCAACATGGCCATCCCCCCAGGGAGGGGGTAATTTCTTGCTTTCTGTCCTTCTGTCTCTGTCTTTCTGGTGAGTGCACATGCCCTATAGGAAAAACCTCTCAAAAAAAAAGAGATTTTTTGCTATAGTGCTTGTCAGAGAGACAGAGACAGAAAGTGAGAAATTGGCCCTCGGGATGATGCCCACACTGCAGTCTCTTCTTCTCCATTCTCCTCTTGGGATCTTGGGCATGCATACACACACACATCTAGTGTTGAGTTTCAAGGCTCTGGGTCCAAGACTTGAACTGTGGTGGACTACTTGGGAGGATAGTGACATAACCATTTTGCTGTCTGCTGGTCCCAACACTATTTTTCTATATTAGTATATTTAACATCAATATGGTTTGAAGGTTGGAACATATGTAAAAGTAAAATATATTTTTTAAATCAGCATAATGATAAAGAAGGAAAAAAGGAAGTATACCATTAAAATCTTCTGATACTATAAATGAAGTTGTATACTATGACCTGAATATACACTGTGATAAGTTAAAGATATATAATATAAAGCCTAAATTAACTACTAAATAATAAAGTTATAGCAAATATGATAACAATGGAGATACAAGAGAATCAAAAAGCACTTATTCCAAATGAAGGCAGAAAAAGAAAAAAAAAAAAGGGAAATAGTCAAAGTAGACAGAGAAAACATTCTCCAAAAAAGTAGATTTAACTTTAGCTATATAAATGATTACATTAAATGTAAACAGTCTAAAGACTCCAACTAAAAGACAGAGATTGTTAGCTTGGATAAATACCTAAGACTCAACTAAACGAGGCCTGCACAACCTGTACTTTAAAGATACAAACAAACTAAAAGGATAAAATGAGACATTCCATGTACTCTGAGTGAGCAAAACTATGACATTAAAGGCCTATTCCTCTTCCATGTCTGTTCAATACTCTTACAACAAATGAAGAAAATTGGACCCAACTATAATTTATTGGACTCTCACTTCTGATACCAACTACGAGTTCAAAGCATTCCTCAAATCACCCTCAACGTCAATAATTTGCTAGAAGGACACACAAAATTTACTGAAAGATAACCTACAATTCAAGATAAGTTTACTGTAAGGGAAAAAAAAGGCACATAAAAATTACCCAAAGGGAAAAAGACATAGCTTCCAAACATGAAGCTTCAATTAACCTCCAGGTATCTCACCATCTTGGTATTAAAGTGTGACAGTAACATGGTATAATGCTAAACCAGGAAAATCTCTAGAATTTTTATTGGCATATCATTATGAAGGCATGATTGACTGGTTCATTGATTGTCCATTCAACTCAGCCTCCATGTTGGGTTGATAACATATTTTTAGCATAAATTATATATTTAGAATAAAATATCAATCATGGTTCTAGGGTCCCATCATAAAGAACAAAGACATTCTTTCACTCAGGAAATTTCAAGGGTTTACAGGTCCCTATTCAGCTAAAGACCAACTCAATTTGAGCAAAATCAAATTCTCCACTGAACACCACATTGACCTTGGTCTGAAGAAAGTTGGAGTAACTATTAATTTCAGAGAAACTAGGTTTCAAAGTAAATAATATTAGCAGGGATACAGAGGTCATTTCCTAATGGTAAAGGTATCAATCTAACAAGAGGCTATAATAATCCTAAACTTTACACAATTAATACCAGAACTTTAAAATACATGAAGTAAAAACTGGTAGACTTAGAAAATGTGAGTCTATAATTGTAGCTATAGATTCCAATGCCCCTCTCCCTCAGCAATGAAACGAATAAGTAAACAAGAGTATAGAACAGCAGTATCAACCAACATGCCCTACTTCAGTGAGAGCACTCCATCAAATAGCAGAAGACACACCTTTCACAAGTCCACATGGAACTTAACCAAGATAAACCATATCAGAGGCCATAAAATAAGTCTCAATTAACTTGAAAAGATTCAAATCACAGAAAGCAAGTGATCCAACTGCAATAGAAATAAATTAGAAATAAATAATAGCAAGTTATCTAAAAAATGTTTGAAAGTATTTGAAAACTAAATCATAGCCCTTTAAATAATTGATGTTTCAAAGAATAAATGAAAATTAAAGAAAAAAATTTAAATGATCAAGGATTTTGAAAGGAATCAAAGTAAAATCATGCTATACTGACTTTGGACAGCATTCTTGAAAGGAAATCTATAGTACTGAAAGTCCACATTGGTATAGGACAATTTTTTTAAAAATTTTTTTAGAGAGTTATTTTATTTAACTTTAGTTTTATTTTAAATTTGATGGGGAGAGAGTGTGCGAGTGAGCAAGCCAGCCACCTGGTCCGGGACTCAAACCACGGACAGCCATGTGGGAGTCCAACATCCTTAACCAATACACCACCTGCTGGTCCCAGGACAAAAGATTTTAAACCAACATT
Source organism: Tupaia belangeri chinensis (assembly GCF_000334495.1). Lineage (NCBI taxonomy): Eukaryota > Metazoa > Chordata > Mammalia > Scandentia > Tupaiidae > Tupaia > Tupaia belangeri. Next base: position 268,046 of record NW_006199406.1, read on the forward strand.
TTTGTCTACTTCTTCAGAAGCAAGAAAGAGAAAATTAGAATTAAAAGAACCATCCAATCAGGCTATTCAGCATATGCATCACCTTAAATATTTACATACATATCCAAGCATCATATTGCAGCCCATAAATATATACAATTATTTGTCAATTAAAATGAAAAGGAAGTCTAAATATATCAGGAAGCAGAGGAAAAAAGTAATAAAAGTTCAGTGTGGAAATCAATGAAACAAATCAGGAAAACAATAGAGAAAACAAAAATAAAAACTAATTTTTTGAGAAGCTCAATAAAGTTAATAAAATGCTGGCCAAAAATAATCGGGAAATAATATGAAAGACACAACTTACAAACACCAGGAATAAGAGAGGTGCATGACTGGTCTTTTGCTTGTTTGTTTTGTTTTTTGGTGTTTGCTATAGGGCATGTGCACTCTCTGGAGAGAGAGAGAAAGAGAAAGAGAAAATAAGAAATCGCCCCCCAAGGGAGATGACCTACTTCAATCCCTTCTTCTTCATTTTCTTCTTGGGATTTTGGGCATGCACGTACACACTCCCAGTGTATTTTCCAAGCTGCTGGGTCTGAGATTTGAACCGCACAGCCAGCCGTATGGGATTCCGCCACCTTAACCACCACACCACCTAGATGGCCCACATCACTGTATTTACTGAGCTCCTCTAACGTTTTTAAATACTCTTTAGCTGTTTCCAACTCCATCTTAGCTTCAAATAGGCTTCTGACTGATCATAACTGAGTTTTCCTAGAAGAAAAAAGTCATTCTTCTGCCTTTTATTAAAATTTGATGTAACAGATACATTTTCAATCTTTTGTTCAAGTACTCTACATTCCTCACAATGTTTCTCCACTTGTTTCCTTGGTCCCCCCTCTATCTGAGACTATAAAGCTCCAGGGAGTTCTCAGAAAGCCTAGTGTTAGTCTTCTGAAGGATCTTACAGAAATAGCAAAGAGTTAGGCATTCAATACTTAATAATGTTTGCTGATATTGTTAGCAAAGTTAATAGAGAAACACCCACCTAACATCCCTCAATTATTTTTTTTTCTTTTTTCTTCTTTTGGCAATAAGAACACTGATTTGGATTATAAATCTCAAATTCAGAAGTAATAAATTGAATACAATGTGTCAGAATCCCATACAAAACAAACTACCTCCCAAAGCGACAATGACAATGTTTATCTTCCCAAACTTAGGATAAATGAATTTATTATAATTTGATGGTCATCATGACCCTGAGCACAAGGATAAAGAAACTCTATTTCAAAGTTTTAAACTAATAGAAGATGTCAAATTAGAGTTAAGCACAGGTATGGCAATGTAGACCAAATAATATTTAGAAATACATAAATTAATGCAAATATTTTTGAGCTTTCTAAAAGTTCACTCATTTTTTTTTCTTTCACGGCAGAGAGAGAAGGAGAAAGGGACACCCCCCAACAGGGTCTCACACTGTGATCTTTCTCCCAGCCCCAGCCAACTAGGATCATGGGCACATTGGCACACCTGGCTCGGACAGGGAAACCTTGGGACATGGGCTGAGGACCTGCTCGTGTGGCCCATCTCCACAGAGCACTGTGTTTGCATGGTGCCACTGCAACTTACCTTATGATGTTCTAATCACTGACTGTGTGTGTGCATGTGTGTGTGTGTGAATACATGGAAGAGGGCTTTATAAGTGTCCCCAGTGATACAGCGATTTCAATTTCAATTTCTTTCCAGGTGTTCCATTTACTTTGTCCATCTTGCTCTATCATTCTCCAAAGGATATTGTCTAGGAGGTCAGTCTTACAAAACAAAACTGTCTCATGCCACCCAGATAGTCCACATCATTGTGTTTACTGTATTTTCACCTCTCGTGACTCTCAAGTGGCTCAGGAGACTAAACCTAGTATATGAGTACATTGCTAGTACATTAGCAATAGTCATTGTGGAAATGTCTTATAAAAGTTACATAGAAGTACAACTAGTGGGGAAAATATTATTGTGGAGAAGAATATTTACACAGGTTAAAGATACTGTCTTGAAAATGGAGTAATTTATTCCCTCCATGCATCTACTCAATGTATCATAAAACTTCCGTTTTCATACTGAGTGGATAAGGATAGTAACAAGAGCCATACAAAAGCATACGGACCCACTTGCAAAGATGTGATAAAGGAGAACTGAGACTCCTGTATGAGACTTAAAACCAAATACAATTAAATTAGTTGGAGTTACATGAATTAAATGTTATTAATGATGGCTTTTAAAAATATTTCATATTCTTGCCAGTTTACACATTTTAGTAATTATATAGCAACCTTACGTATGTTAGGAACATTAGCTACTGACATTTATTCACTTTGTGGTGAACTGTTATTTTTCCCCTTCTGCTCAGATAACATCCCCAGAGGTCGCCATAAAAATTGCCTAGCTATTTCTATATTAAATGGTTTCAGTTGGCCTTTGAAGAATGGTGTGTGTCTTTTTAGTGCTAGAGAACTGAGTGCACTCCCGGATCATCATAGGACGTGCTAACGAAAGCATGTTTTCCATGACAGTCTGTCCCACTGTGTCTTAACAATGGCAGTTATGTTGACATTCCACTTTTAAATAAATCCCCACTCCTCTGGGAAATGCATCCTCACCATTTTACATTTTCCCAACATATTTTATTTCCACTTCAATTAAGGTTCTTTTCTTCTTTTTTTTTTATCAATAGAAACAACTCTCTCTTGCTATTGTTTATCAGAGCATTATTTTTCTCTAGCAACCACTGTATCTAAGCGTTTCATTTGCCTAAGGTGCTTGTGTAAGAATAGCTTATGATTATCTTATTTCTACTAAACACAACGTTATTCATTGTAGCTAGACAGAAACATCTTACCACTTTATCATGTATTCAGGTGTGGTTGGGACAATGAATACATATCGATACCTTTTATTTATCTGTTATATTAGAGGTAGATTACATTGACTTACAATTTATGTATGTAGGTAGCTTTGCTATCTATGAATTGTATGTGAGGATAGTGAAGGGGACATTACAAATTACTCTTTCTACTTGAATTTAAGATATGGTATTGATTGTAAGACACAGAATATTTTACATTAAAAATTTACACACACAAAAAAAAACACTGCAATTAAACTATGACAAAAGCCTTATAATCACTTCATTTTTTTACATGCAATCACTACATGTTTTTATAGCATACAAAATGGATTTTCCCAGCATGAATACATTGTATAATAGTTCAGTTGAAGATATTACCTTATACTTGCAGTTTTTATAAAACACATGTATTTATTTCATAAAATAGAGGGACAGAGAGAGGGAGAGAGGAGAGAGGGGGCAAAGGAGAGGGAGAGAGAAAGACAGTAAGGTACTCCTAGAGGCTGCTCTGCTACTGACAGCTGGACTTCCTTCCACACTGCAGCAATGACACCAACAGATCTGGTCTTACCTGAAGTGTAAGTTGAAGGTTTCGGGTAACAAACAGGAAGACCTACCTGAGTGGTCACAACAACCCTCATGGTTACGGCAACACGCACTCCTCTGACCATGTGCAGGCAAGGATGACTGCACACTGGCTGATGCTGACCATACATGTCGTGACTGTAAAGCATGCACCGTTTCAGAGGTGTTAATGTGAAACAATGAAATGTGCCATCGTGTAAAGTTTCAGAACCACTGAGCTAATGGAAATCTTTGACTTGGTTCTTTCTCCAGTGAAATTTTTGCACACATAAGTAACTTGCAAGTCCAGAAAGTCTACAGACCACCTAATTTTGAACAAGACATTCAACTGGTGGCTACAGGTTATATTGGTTTGTTGGGAGGTCATGACACAGTTTTTTGGATTAAAAAAAAAAAAAAAAAACCATGTCAAGACTTTCTCAATGACCTAGTTGTTCACTAACTGCTACAGTAAGGCCAATGAATCCATGCCACCCAGAGACATTGTGGTTAAGGTAGCTGGATCCCACATGGTCAACTGCATGATCTGAGTCTGAGATCCAATGGCTTAAAAATACATGCTGGGTATGTGTGCATGCATGCCCAAAATCCCAAAAGGAGGGAGAAATGGAGATCCTTTCTCTTAACTTATTTTGTGTGTAGATGATCTGTCCAAAGTAGACAGTAGGTTTTTGAGATCCCCAACAACTATTGTGTTGCAGTCTCTCTCTCCCCTTAGATGCAGCATTTCTTTCACATATTTGGATGCTCCAGTGTGGGTGTATAGACATTTGTCAGTACTTCTTGGTAAATTAGCCCTTTTAATGATGTATAGTGTCCTTCTTTGTCTCTCCTTACAGTTTCTGTCTTAAAATATATTTTGTATGATATTGGTATTGTGACTCCAGGCTTTGGAAAAAAAAATTTCATTTGCATGGAACATCTTTTTCTAGCTCTTCACTTTCAGTCTACATATGTCTCTACCTGTGAGGTACATTTCTTGTAGGCAGCACATAAAAGGTTCCTTTTTTTTTTTTTTTAATCCACTGAACCAGTGTATGTCATTTAATTGGAGAATTTAATGCAATTGAATAACACTCAATGTTATTATCAATATATGTGGGGTTATCCCTGCCATTTTCCTGGTTGCTTTTGATTCTCTTATTTCTGTTTGTTTCTCTTTAATTTTCCTGATATAGTACTCCTTTCAGTACTTTTTAAAGAGCTGCTCTAGTGTTGGTGAATTGTTTTTGTCTGTCTGAGGAATGATTTTATTTGTTCTTCCATTTGAAGGCTAATCTTGCTGGGTATAGTATTCTTGGTTGAAATAGTCTTTCTTTTAACGTTTTGAATATTTCTTCCCATTCTTTCCTTTCCTGAATTGTTTGGGTTGAGAGGTCTGATGTTAGCCTAATAGGATAACCTTTGTAAGTAACTTGATGTTTCTCTCTCGCCATTATTGGAATCTTGTCTTTGTCTTTGATTTTAACTGATCTGGCTATAATGTACCATGGAGAGAATATTCTCAGGCTGATTCTATTTGGGGTCTTTGTATTTCTTGGGTCTGGATGTCTTGATATTTCTCTAGGTTTGGAATCTTTTCTGCAAGTATTTTATGGAATATATCTTCTATGCTCTTTTCAGATTCTTCACCTGTGGAATACCTATTATTCAGATATTTGAGATTTAATGGTGTCTAGTATTTCCCATATGTTGTCCTCATTTTTTAAAAAATTCTTTTTTTGGGTTTATCTAAGTCAGAGGTTTTGTTTTCCAGATCAGAGAGACTATCTTCTGTGTGGTTTTATCTACTATTAATACTTTTGGGGGAATTTTTTTTATTTCCTGTAATATTCATCTCTAGGAGTTCTGTTTGATTCATTTTTATGATGTCTGTCTCCTCTTGCATGTCATAGAAGGACTTCTTCTCTCCCGGAGTTAGTTTTTTTTCTAAAACTGACAACATCATCTTGCATCTCTTTCAGTTTTGTCACTATGAATATTTTCAATTCTTTTTATGACATTTCCACAAATATTTTTGTGCTATATATATGCTTGAGGAAAAATTGTTCTATTCCCTTGAGGGAGAGACATTTCCTTGTTTTCTCATATTTCTTGTTCCTCTGTACTGGTTTCTGATCATCTGATGAATTGTACACTTATTCCTACCTGTTTGGAGTTGATTGTGTAGTTGGGGGAAAGAAGAGCTCTATTTCTCAGGTGTTTTCTTGGGAAAGGACCTTGTCTTCCTCTCAGAGAAGGGTGTATGTAGCCAGCCTTAGGTGTAGGTTCCTTTCCAGTCTCTCAGGGCCAGGTGCACCAGGGGCTGAGCTAGAGATATTCAAGTGGGGGGGCAGAATGTAACAAGACTTCTGAGATGCAGTCCTTTCACTCAGGCCCTTTCTCTCACTGTTGCTGGTTCCTGCAACGTGGGGAAGACTCAGAGGCTTAACAGTGGAGGGTTGCAGGAGGGAGGCAGTTTGAGAATCAACTGTGTATGGCGCTCACTTGACCCACTTGCCAAAGCTCCTGCAACCTCCAGTCCTGCAGCCTCAGCCAAGGAACAAGCACTGCCACTGTTCAATATCAACCTGTTTTTTTCTTTTTTTTTTAGAGGTTTTCGCTATAGGGTGCGTATGCTCGCCAGACAGACAGAGAGAGACAGAGAGACAGAAAGCGAGAAATCACCCCCCAGGGCGGATGGTCACACCACAATCCCTTCTCCTCCTTTCTCCTCTCGGGATCTTGGTCACGCATGCACACGCGCCCGGCGTGAGTTTTAAGCCATCGGGTCCGGGACGCAAACCGCGGTCGACTACGTGGGAGTCCAGCGACATAGCCATTACAGTAACTGCTGGTCCCATCATCGACCTGTTTTTTTATTTTTAATATATATTTTATTTTCTTTTAATTTACTTTATACATTCAATCACTATACATCACTTAGCTTGTAAAGTGAATTTTCCAACATGAATACATTTCACCAGTCCAGTGGGGATATGATACATGTTATCATGAACAGATTAAGTAATCCATTTCTGTGTCCCATAAATGTCTTGCCTCTCTATTATTCTCCTTAATGTCTTTCTTCACACACTCCTCCTTTTCCTGCCCTCTTCCCACACTGTATCAAGTATCTATAACCATGTTCCATGTTTCTATATCCTCTAATCTTTCAGTTTCAGCCATAGAGTGTAAACAGTCAGTTTATATTAAGTGGAGACATACAATGTCTCTTCTTCATAACCTGGCACAGTAAATCTTCCATATTCATCCACTTCCTAACAAAAGCCAGGGTCTTGGTTTTTATGGCTGAGTAGTAGTCCATAGAGTATATGTGCCACACTTTTTCAATCTACTCCATGAGAGAAAGACAGAGATAGTACCCTTGACAGACCTTGACACCACAATCAAGCCCCTCTTCCAGCCAGGACTCGATCATTAGCAAACATGTACCTGTCATACTCAAGGGGGTCTCTGAATGCAAACCAACCACCTTCCCATGTGGTTCTGCCTTGAAGAGTGTTGTGTTTTATTACTGGGCCACTGTTCAGACCCTCCAATTATTGTTTCAAGACATATTTTTCAAAGAAAATATTTTTAATTTCTCCCATGTTTATTTACATAAAATGCTAAATTTATTTAAGAGTGTTCATATACTCTTTTACAGTTCCTTAACTCATGGTAAGGTCATTTCCTCTGCTGATAAGAATACTGGAATGGATTAAAAGAACCATTTGCCTAAGCTAATAGACTAAAACAGTAGTTTTGTTTTAAATCACATTGTTTTAATTACTAGCAACATAAACATTTTATAGTGTTTTTGTCATATGAAATACTAATTTCTAGATAATACTCTCATTGTATTCATATTTGTATTGATATGTAATCCTTCATTTACTTAGATTAATACTTTAGTATTTCTAGTCACGCATCTTTAATACTATTAAGGATTGATATAAGAAGCTTGAATTATAAACACTGTAAAAGATAAATAAAAATGCCATGAATACCCAGCAAAAACACTCAAGAGAACCATCTGTCCATCTTCAATCATTAACTACATCATCCAGTACATGGTCCTTTAGAAAATAAATACATGAAAATCAATGGGTCTTAGTAAATATATTCAGCTATAGTAAAAGGACAAAAGATTATATTAGGAAGAAAATAAAAATTAAAGTACTTGAATTCTATGCACTTGTTTATTTCTATATAAAAAAAAGCAATCAAGTTCTACTAAAGGCAGAAAAAATACTTTTAAAAATAAAGAAACAGGGATCAGCAGGTGATATGGTGGTTAAGGCACTGGACTCCCACATGGCCAGCCATGGTTTGAGTTCTGGACCTGGCCTGGCAGCTTGAAAATCATGCTAACATGCCTAAACTCTCAAGAGGAGACTGGAGAAGAGACTGGTGTGGCCCATCCCTCCTGTGGGTGATTCTTCACTTTCCTTCTGTCAAGTAATTGCACACACCCTATGGTAAAAACCTGTTTTTAGAAAAGAGATATAGTACTAATTTCTCAATGAGAGAATTCAAAATTGGAAATGTATTAGAATTACAAATTAACTGTCAGGACCCTACTATCATAGCATTTTAAAAAATAGCACTATTTTTACAAATAAAAAAGTATAGCATAGCAAACTTGGAAAAAAATTTTAAAAACTGAGGAAACCCAGGAAAGATTTGAAAAAGATTAATAAATGGAAAATACAAAAAATACAGGATGAAATTATTCTTACAGAATACTAAGTGTGTGTAATTAACTCAACTAATACTGCTGAATCCTGACATCCCACGATTGTGTTGTACCAGTGAACAAACAGCAAGCTTCACTCCACTGCAGTCTAGTGACAGACAAAACAACCTGTCACCCAGCTAGGATGGACAGACCAGTGAGCAGAATGGAACACACAGAAGCAGAACCGGTATGGAGAGAGCCGGGTCTGTGACAGCATGATAACCAGCACTGTCCTCTACCAAACTTGCCTCTTACCCTCTGAAGATCTAAGCTCACTCCAGTTCCCGGCTGTGCATTATCCACAGATTACAGTACAAACAGTAACAGCAATGGTGACAGAAAACTCTGTACTCCACTAGTGATGACTATGGATCTGTTATTTGGATGAATTGGTTCCCTGTGAATTGGAGGGCATCATGATTTCATTTTCCCCTAGGACCTTGGTAAATTGGGAATTAGCTATACAATCTAACTGATTTTTATCTTGTAAGAATTAAGAATGCTTATTCAGTTTCTAATTTTGGTCTGATATTTTAAGATATTATTTTATTCAAATCCAGCAAATAGGAATAAACATTATATCCACTTCACATCATTCCCTACCTCCTTATTCTCTGTTAAAAATCAGGATTTTAGTAAAAAAAAAAAATCTTTTTTTTGGTAGGCTATTAATAATTGGCCACCAGATCTTTCCTGAATCCTAAAACATACCATTAAAAATCCAATGTCCCATCAATTATAGACAATGATTTTTATGAGCTTCACTGCAATTTAACTCTGCGGGTGTTTAAGCTATAAAATGGAAGTCATCGGGCATATCTTCAATAGAAATTAAGCCATTTTAATCACAATAAATCATCAAAAATGAATTTTCAAAAACAAGAACTAAAACATTCAGGATTATCAAATGTCTGCCTTTCAAAGATTTGATTCTTAATGATATAAATCATTACAAGCTGAATGCTTGCTAAACACTAATGAACAAGTAGCATAAACTAGGATTTTAAAAATATTCTTTATCATTTTTACTATTATGATTCCAAACTGAGAACCTTTATCCTCTACAATTAAGTTAATGCTAAATACAGTGAGTACACATTTTTGTTTCCAGATTGATAAATTAGAATTTTGTAAAGCAAGCTAGATTACATGATGACAATGTAGTTTGAAAAATACTGATTTCACATTTATTTTGTTTGTTGATACACTTTAATTTTAAATGACATTCTAGGTGTACAGAAAGAACTAAGACAACCCAATTTACTTTGCACTAATCATACCTTCTTATATTCTTTTAAATTTCAAGAGAAATGACAAAGTAACATGGATAGAAAATCTACTATGTTCTAGGCACTGTTAGGGTTTCCATGTACATTATGGACTCTTTC